>NW_020204344.1:0-2121 GCF_001531365.2 Cynara cardunculus var. scolymus
AGTCTCCTACCAACAAAGTAGCCACATAAAGTTTTAGCATACGTTTCACAACTTTTTTTCACAACCGAAACGGGTATATCTATGGGAGTGTCAATATTTTCATTTAGATTAGGGATAAAATGAAAATTTTCATTAGTATGCTTGTTAGACCCACTAATCACATGCGCAAAAGAATTGGGGAGAAGATTGGAATTTTTCCCCTTCCAAGCATTTTTTGGTTCTAAAAACATCTTATCACTCCCAAGAGGAAGCCGAGAGCTAGCCATGGGAGAATTAGAGGGATTTAAAAGGGTGGGGTTTTTTTCTAATAAAACATTACTACCAAGTGGAGGATTTGGGAAACCAAGGCCCGAGGGCTTAGGGCCCAAATCAGCAGCATCAAATAAAATAGAAGATAGGGGGGAAGGGGGGCGGATAACATTTTTCAAGTTGGAAGCAGTAAGGTCAAGGGGCTGAATGAGACAAGAAGAGGAAACCTTAGGGGGGGGGGAGGGAAATAAAAGAGTACCTGGGCCAGGAGGGAATGGGCCGAGAAGGGAAGCATTGGCCTGCCGGCCTGCCCTGGACGTTGGGCTTCCAGTTCCACTAATAGCTTCACAATCCATAGCACAAGGCTGTCCACTACTTGGGCTAGAAAAGATACCAGCCGGCCTTGGTCCAAGAATAGAAGACTGGGCTAAAATTAAATCCTTGGGCTTTGACAGAACAGGCCCATCAAAGATTAAATCAGCAGCAATACTTGGGCTATTAAAACCACACGAGAACCTGCTATCATCATGCAAACCCGTCAGCAAGTTAGCATCCATGCCCTTACGAGAACCCACAGAACCAGCCTTATCCTGTCGAAACTCTTCATTAGGATCCAACGAGGCCCTAGCCATGCAACTAGATGGAGGGAAATTTGAAAAACTGACAGCACCATCCCCATACAGGCTGGCAGACACCTCCACCGTACACCCCTTAGAGCTGTATATATTTTTTAATTGCTGCTCCATACCCAAAGGACAATGGGGAACTAAACCCACCTCACTAGCATGCGGCCCCTCTGACTCACCTCCTTGCTGCAGCTGCAGATCCGCACCTGACACCATATCTTCATCCTCAACAGTAGGCTCCATACTTCCTTCATCAGATTTGCGTATGGGTCTAGCTCCCAAACCATCATTACCATGCGGCTGAATTTTAAAAAAGGACAGCAGCTCTTCTCTATTTTCGGTGCAGTTTAGAGTTCCAAAGACGAAGTCAGACAAGGAAGACTTTTTACAAATCGAGGAGTCGACCGTTGGATCTTCATCTTCAAGGCCAATCTTCAAGTTTTTTCCAGGCCGAGAATCATCATGCAAGAAGGCTATCGAAGTATCAAGGAAAGCAACTGGATGACTAAAACAAGCAGGAGGTAAGCCAGGCGAAGACTCGGCAGCTGTCCCCACCGGCTGGGCTGCCATGTTTTCCGGTAAGATCTCCGGTTTTCCTCCCCATCCCTGAATCTTTTTTGACGAGTCCAAACAGCAAGATAGAAGAGAAGGGATCGCTTGGTTCTTACAAGACGAGGCAACGAGTCCGTCACTAACAGGATTGGAGAGACGGTAATCCTTCAAGATATTGTCACTAATAGCTTGAACAACGTCCGGATTAGCATGTTCCAGTCTTGAGAACTTACGAGTGGAAGGAAGAGCTATGTTTCTACTCTCATCTTCTTCCCCTACGTCTCCACTACCTTCCACTCCACTCCATCCAACCATAAACTCCACAACATCCGGGGCCAAGGGAGGGGGTGGGATATCGATGAGATTAGCAAAATCGGTCACATTATGAGGAGACCCACCAGCCCTAGAGATGGAACGATGAAGGTTTACCTTATGAAGTCTTCTTTGCTTGCAATTTTCTTCAAAGTTTTCAACAACACCTTGATGAGAGCTTGGAAGAGGATTTGAAAACTTCAAACAAWGATTCGGCATTCTTGATTTCTTTGTTTTCCTATGCATGGATTTAGCTACWTGAGGATTGWTACTTGACATTGAACGAAAGAAAGAAGGAAAAACACAAAAACCACCAGAAATTCTAGAGAGAAAAATCTTAGAGAGAGAAAGTAGAGAGAGAAAAAATTCATGCAAATGAATT
>NW_020204344.1:4916-9766 GCF_001531365.2 Cynara cardunculus var. scolymus
GCGGAGCACACATCCCTACCGACAATACTCCAAGCGGCTTTGAAAAATTTGGAGGTGAACCCGTCAGGCCCCGGAGCTTTATCATCTCCCATCTGGAAAAGGGCCTGCTTGATTTCGGAGTCAGTAACAGGAGCAAGCATCATGGCGGCTTGATTGGCATTAAGCTTATTGGAGAAGAGGAAGGCAGGGTTATGAATAGGGAGGGAGGGATGAGCAGAACCAAGGAAATTCTCAAAATGAGAGACAAAAAGGTTGGGGACCTCATCATTAGAGACCCAGAGACCGTCAGCATTTTGAATGGTATCAATGTGATTCTTGCTGATACGACTCTTTACCGACTTATGAAAGAAAGAAGAATTTCGGTCTCCCTCACGGAGCCAATTAATCTTGGCTTTTTGCTTCAGGAACCG
This sequence comes from Cynara cardunculus var. scolymus, assembly GCF_001531365.2. Taxonomy (NCBI): domain Eukaryota; kingdom Viridiplantae; phylum Streptophyta; class Magnoliopsida; order Asterales; family Asteraceae; genus Cynara; species Cynara cardunculus. The sequence goes on from NW_020204344.1 coordinate 5,327, forward strand.
CTCCTCATCGAGACAGGCACTATTATAGGCAGATAAGTACCCACAGTGTTCCTCTCGGAGGGCCCCATTTTCAGGGTCCCTATCCAGCGCAATCTGGACCCTGTCAAGCTCAAGCCGTAACTTAGCAACTTTAGAATGAAGATTACCCTGATCACTAAGCATCTTACGAAGGGGCCCTTTTAGATTTTTAAGATTTTGAGAAATCTTATACATCTCACGGCCAATAAGATCAGGGTGCCAATGAGAAGACACAACATTCAGAAAAGGCTCTTTATAAGTAAGAAGATTGGGGAATTTGAAGGGTTTGGGTTTACGAGGAGTGCCAGACGGAAGAGTAAGAACCGCCGGGCTGTGATCCGAAGACCGATAGGGAAGAAAGACAACAGAAGCAGAAGGGAAACAGGCAAGGGAATGAGAATTGCCCAAGACACGGTCAATCTTTTTAAGAAGACCTCCCGTACCGTTGGGGTTTTTAGTCCAAGAAAAGTACAAACCTTTGAAATTGACATCCTCCACCTCAAGGTGTCGGACACACTGACGAAAATCATCCATACCACGATTAGGGCCCGATATGCCAGAAGAGCTGTCCTTAGGGTCAAGGGCAACATTGAAATCTCCCATGATAAACCATGGGGTGTCCTTAACGATAATTTTATGGCCCTTAAGAGAAGTCCATAACTGGCGACGGGCGATATGGTAATTATCAGCATACACCACGGACAGGAAAAGAATCTTAGAGGAGTCACGGATCTTAACCTGAAAATGCATCACCTGATCGGTGGCATTTAAAAGCATCATGTCGACATGGACAGGGTTCCAAGCAACAATGATACGGGTTCCTCTAAGGCAAAGAGAACCATTAGAGGCCCAGGACCAAGACCCAAAAACTCTCTGACAGATGGAGGGAAGACTAGACACAGCAGCACGCGACTCAAGAGCAGCACAGATTTGAAGATTGGATTCCCGAATGAGATCTCTCAAAGCTCTCTGATGGGAGAGGTTACAGAGACCACGGGTATTCCAAGAGGCAAAGCTCAACATTGGGAAACGGGGGAGGGGGTGGAGTCCATCTGCTCGGGCTCCAGAGAAGACAACGAAACAACCTGGGGAATAGGAAGATCACAAGCAACAAATCGAGCGGTGTCACCATCATCCGACTCAACCTCGATCAAATCATCCTCATCCAAAAGGTCATCCTGATCAAGGGGGTCATCCTCAATCACAGCGGGAGCAGAGGAGGAGGGAAGGGAGGCGGAGGAGGACTCAGGGTCTCTAGGAAGAGACGAGTCAGAGAGAACGGAGAAGCGGTTAGAAGAGGGAGTGGGAGCCATGGATTGCTTTCGGGAAGAGGGGGGAGGGTGAGAACACTTGGGGGCCAGGCGGGAAAGGATGGATGGCCGGGGAGGGGAGGGTGGGGAGCTAGGCGATAAACCCATGGGGGGGAGAGAAATGGGGGGGAGAACCCTTGGGGAAGGGTTCGGTCTTTTAACCTTTGGAACTTCTTGACGTGGGGTGGCCATCATCTTTTCCTTCATTTTTGCATCAGCATGTTTCCCTTTAGAAGCAAGGGGGTGTGTCTCCTTCTTCTTGTACTCCTTCCTCATTATGGGTATCGCTGCCTTAGGTTTTTGGCCTTGCTTGAGAACACGGATCTGAAATCCTTCACTATCTATCAAAATTTTCTTGCCAGAATTGGTTTGCTCATTTGTGGTAGACACAATAGTATCAGATTTTGAAATAGCCGTCAAACAAGCAGAAGTAGAATGACCAAATATATGACACTCAGTGCACATAGGGGGTTTCCATTCATATTCAACACGAAGGGAGTGAAGGGTCATAGAACCAGTGTCCGGATCCGGGATACGGACATTGACATAATCCATCCAAGCTTGCCTAAAAGGTACTTCAAGAAGGACCCGGGCGAAAGCGGATTTCCCCGCAGCATAGGTACACATGTTAGCAGTCCAAGAATCCATAGCTAAAGGCTTACCTATTTTACTGGCAATATAACTCAGGCCTTCATCATTCCAGGCATCATAAGGAATGTCATGAATCTTAATCCAAAGGGGGATACTATCATGCTTTTTAGAGTTAAGGTTAAGGCCGGGTCTCCATTTCTGGATGAAAATAGGGATATTTTTAATAGTCCAAGGACCATTATCAATAACATTTTGCAAGCCCGATTCATCATTAAATTTAAACAAAAAGATGCCATGGCCATTAAGCAAAACATCCTCTATTCCATATTGGGCCCACAATTTAGACGCATAATATCTCACGACCGGGAAAGGGAGCCCCTTACCCACAAAATAACCACATAACGTTTTAGCATAAGTAACACAACTTTTTTGGACCACAGATAAAGGGAGGTCAACCGGAGCACTCATATCATCACTGAGATTAGGAATAAATTTAAAATTAGCATTTGAGTGCTTATGAGAGCCGCTTAAAACATTAGCAAAAGAATTGGGTAGAATATTAGAAGTTTTACCATTCCAAACCGAAACATTTTTATTTGGGATAACTTTTTGAGACTTCTTAGAACCAAGATTAGAAAGGGAATTTTTAACAATTAAGTTTGAAGGAGAAATATTTAAAGAAGAAACAAGCAAGGGGGAGGGGGCAGAAAAAAGATGGGGGGCGGCAGTTTTTAAAACAGGAGGGTCCAGGGGGGGTTTTGAAAAAAGTTAGAAAGAAGAGGGGGAGAAGGAGGAGAGGAGATCATACCTTTGTCCAATGGGCAAGGCCCAAGAATAGAAGAAGAGGCCTGGGCCCTTTTAACACTAGGATCATCAAATACCTCCATATGGGCTTGGGAAAAACTGAGATCCATATGCACACCATCCTTATTTTGAGAGACATTACTTGGGCCAGACGGGAATGGGCCGAGAATGGAAACCGGGCTTGTGGCAATTGGGCTCGCAGCCTGAAAACCGGAATTAGAAGGAAGGCCATTGACAATTGAACTTGGGCTAGCAGATCCAATATTCCCACCATTTTGAACCAAACAAGAAGACCCATGGGATTGGTCAATATCCATTAAGATATTAAAATTTCCTTGAGGCTCAATCCCAATCAAACTAGAACTAGATTTAAAAGTACCGTCCTTTAATGGGGAAATAATATTAAAAGGCACCCCATTACCCAAAGGACAATGAGGTTTACCTTTCCCCATACTAGCTTGCGGCAAGGAGCACACTTCTCCATACTTTTTCTGCAGACCCATATCAGCCGCATGCACCATCCCATCAGCATTTAAACCTTTCTCACCCTCCATACTACCTCTTTGACTTTTGGTCCATTCAACCTCTTCCCCATGCAGCGCCTCGGTACCCCCTACTCCACCATTATGCAGCAGATCTCCATTAAAAAAGGAAAACAAATCTTCTTTATTCAAAGTACAAGCAACGGCTCCAAATTTGAAATGGGGAAACGACGGTTGAAGACTTTTTTGAAAAGAGACCGTTGGAACCGCGGGAGCTCCGACCTCCGACTGGCAGACCGCCGGCGGTTGAACTGAACTCATCATTCCAATGGCGACAGCAGCGCTTTCTTCATGGGATAAATCCACAAAGCTTTCAGAGATTGCTAAGGGACAGCTAAAACACGAAGGCGACGGGTCATGCCTAGACGAGTCTGTTAACAGCCCCAGATCAGGTCGCATTTCCGGTAAGCTATCAGGAACGTCATCACTCATTTGCTCCGTATGAGAAGCTCCCGGATGGCTTAGGTTATGCGGTTGGATCCTCTGGTTATTGCAACGAGAAGCAGAAAGTCCTTCACTCACGGGGTTTGAAGCACTAAAATCCGAGGGACCAGTGGGGCTGTTTACAAGATCGAGCATGGATGAAGAACTTGCAGCCCAGGGTTTAGAGATGATGGAAGGGAGAGCGATTTTTCTACAGTCTTCATCAACTTTCTTCTTTACAGAACAAGGATCATGCCACCATCCCAAACTGAACTCCAGAGCGTCAGACACCGTGGGGGGGGGGGGTTCCAAGCATTTGATTTTTTCATTTTCTTCATCATTCACGAACAGATTTGTTGTACTTGAAATAAAACGAAGAGCACACAATTTTTCATGCCTTCTTAGCTTGCAATTTTCTTCAAAATTCTCAACTTTTCCTTTAAGAGACCTACGAAGAGAGTTTGAGAACTTAAAATGATGTATGGGCATACGGGATTTCCTTGTTTTCCTATGCTTGGATTCCTCCAAAACAAGTTTTAGATCATCCATGGAAGAAAGAACACCAAGAAATTAAAAAAACACCACAAAAGCTAGAGAGAATTTTTTTAGAGAGAGAAAGTAGAGAGAGAAAAAATTCATGCAAATGAGGAAGCTGGGTTTAGGGTTTAGGGTTTAGGGTTTAGGGTTTAGGGTTTAGGGTTTAGGGTTTAGGGTTTAGGGTTTAGGGTTTTTTTTTGATAGGGAGGGGGGAG
>NW_020204344.1:10886-12794 GCF_001531365.2 Cynara cardunculus var. scolymus
AAGTCAGTGACACGAGACGGGGCATCCGTCTTGGGGATAAGGGCGAGAATGGTGCTATTGATAGACTTTAAGATCTCACCATTCCTGAAGAATTCGCGAACGGCGGAACACACATCCCTACCAACAATACTCCAAGCGGCTTTGAAAAATTTGGAGGTGAAACCGTCAGGCCCCGGAGCTTTATCATCTCCCATCTGGAAAAGGGCCTGCTTGATCTCGGAGTCAGTAACAGGGACAAGCATCATGGCGGCTTGATTGGCATTAAGCTTATTGGAGAAGAGGAAGGCAGGGTTATGAATAGGGAGGGAGGGATGAGCAGTACCAAGGAAATTTTCAAAATGAGAGACAAAAAGGTTGGGGACCTCATCATTTGAAACCCAGAGACCGTCAGCATTTTGAATGGTATCAATGTGATTCCTGCTGATACGACTCTTGACAGACTTATGAAAGAAAGAAGRATTTCGGTCTCCCTCACGGAGCCAATTGATCTTGGCTTTTTGCTTCAGGAACCGTTCCTCATCGAGGCAGGCACAATTGTAAGCAGACAGATACCCACAGTGCTCCTCTCRGAGGTCCCCATTTTCAGGATCCCTATCCAGCGCAATCTGGACCCTGTCAAGCTCAAGCCGTAACTTAGCCACTTTAGAATGAAGGTTACCCTGATCACTAAGTAACTTACGGAGGGGCCCTTTGAGGTTTTTCAGATTTTGAGAAATCTTATACATCTCACGACCGACAAGATCAGGGTGCCAATGAGAGGACACCACATCCAGAAAAGGTTCTTTATACGTAAGGAGATTGGGGAACTTAAAGGGTTTGGGTTTACGAGGAGAGCTAGACGGAAGAGTAAGAATCGCCGGGCTATGATCCGATGACCGATAGGGAAGAAAGACAACAGAAGCAGAAGGGAAACGGGCAAAGGAATGAGAATTGCCCAAGACACGGTCAATCTTTTTAAGAAGTCCTCCCGTACCATTGGGGTTTTTAGTCCAAGTAAAGAACAGACCCTTGAAATTGACATCCTCCACCTCAAGGTGTCGGACACACTGACGAAAATCATCCATACCATGATTAGGGCCCGAGAATCCAGACGAGCTATCCTTAGGATCAAGGGCAACATTGAAATCTCCCATGATAAACCAAGGGGTGTCCTTAACGACATGCTTATGGCCCTTAAGAGAAGTCCATAACTGGCGACGGCCGATATGGTAATTATCCGCATAAACAACAGAGAGAAAAAGAATCTTCGAGGAATCACGGATCTTAACCTGAAAATGCATCACCTGATCGGTGGCATTTAAGAGCATCATGTCGACATGGACGGGATTCCATGCAACAATGATACGAGTTCCTCTAAGGCACAGGGAGCCATTAGAAGCCCAGGTCCAAGACCCAAAGACACGCTCACAGATAGAGGGAAGAGAAGACACAGAAGCACGCGACTCAAGAACAGCACAAACATTAAGATTGGATTCCCGAACGAGATCTCTCACAGCTCTCTGATGGGAGAGGTTGCAGAGACCACGGGTATTCCAAGAGGCAACACTCAACATTGGGAAACAGGGGAGGAGGTGGAGTCCATCTGCTCGGGCTCCTGAGGGGACAAAGAATCAACTTGAGGGATAGGAAGATCACGGGCAACAAATCGGGCGGTGTCGCCATCATCCGACTCAACCTCGAGCATATCATCCTCATCCAGAAGGTCATCCTGATCAAGAGGGTCAACCTCAATCACTCCAGGAGCAGAGGAGGGGGGGAGGGAGGAGGAGGAGGACTCGGGTTCTCTAGGAAGAGACGAGTCAGAAAGAACGGCGAAGCGGTTAGAAGAAGGATTGGGAGCCTTGGGTTGCTTCCGAGAGGAGGGGGGTGGGATAGAAGATTTGGGGGAAATACGGGAAAGGATGGGAG
>NW_020204345.1:0-2356 GCF_001531365.2 Cynara cardunculus var. scolymus
ACAACCAGAGCCCCTCTGGTTCAATGACAAATGACTTGTTTTCCCATAAAACCCATCTTTTATTGAAAACCTTTTTAAAATATTAAAATCAAGGTGGAATTTTAAATTTTATTTAGACATTTATTCTTAAGTTTTATACTTTAGAGTAATTATTTTTAAATATTTTCTAAACAACTAAAACGTCTTTTACCCCCCCCCCTACGCGTGCCTGATAGCTTGAAAAAGGTGTTCCCTATAAACCCTTCACTTTTCAAATCATCCCACCCCCACTAAACACGTGTCCCTATCCACCTACGCCATTATGATCGTGAGCAGACTTTACGGCTCACGATCACAATCCCACCCACCTTTTCACCAAACGTCTCCCAAAACTCATCATTACCCTTTTTACCATTAAACTAATCATTTTTTTACCCAACCCTTCCCATTCCCCCATTATATATACCCTTCGTCCCCACCATTATACTCTTTATGCACACAATACTCTCTCAAGAACATTCAAAGATCAGACGAACCTGCAACTTCCTTTCTTGCAAAAATGGTGTCATCCGCTTCCTATGAATCAAGTAACAACAACGACAGTCACGTGCAGTCGACCGGCGCCAACTGCTGTGCGATCGTCTTCCTTCCCATCAAGCCGAACAACCATTCGATCGACCTTTGCACTCATCTTTACGAAGACAGGTTTACCATACTAATTGAGTTCTTCCAAAACTGCATTCTACAATCGGCCCTCACCCTCTCCGACAACGAGGTGCCGGTCAAATATGTCCAGCAATACAGGAAAACCTGTGAGTTCTACCCGGAGAACTGCAGGATAATGGGGGACATCGACGTCCCAAATGACATGGTCTGCTCAATCAAAATTTCCAGCCCCAAAAGGTATTGTTCATTCCCACAAGACAGGAGCTCGGTATCACACACTATGCCAAGCTGCCAACCAGTTCCGACATCTTACGTTTCATCAAGATGTTGGGCTACAATAGGGACTTGCACAATGCCTCAGACTTCAAGAGGCAATTTCTGCCCTCGATGTGGAATATGTTCTTTTCCATTCTCAACCAATCCCTGACTTGCAAGCTCGGAAGCACGGACCAAGGGAATATTAACATTATGACCATCATGTATGGTCTCTTCTTCAACCTTCATCTGGACTATGCCTTGTTGATCTACAATGAAATCCATGTAGTGGTGGTCAAGAAGAACAAGCTAGGGGTTGCCGGAAAGCTGCTTTCATCGGTGCTCTTCCCACGTTTCCTTGCGCTGTTTATAAGGGACGCGATGAAGATGCACCATTTGCCAAGAGATGAGCCAGTCACCCCACAGTACATCATCAATGACCATCGTCCAACCATTTCAAAGGATGGTTACCCAGCAGAAAGGCTCTTTCAAGGGCAATGCTCAGCGTGATACCTGCACCCTCTACATGCCGTAGGACATACGAGAGCTCCATGCTGGCCCAACAACCAAGGCCAGCTACCCTGAAGCACATAGAGCCGTCCCTTGACACAACGGATGATGAAGATGATGATGATGATGATGATGACACTCCTCCCACATTCCCCCGGCCCTATACACACATCCATTCCATCACCCCCTCCAAGGGCAACCACATCCACTACCCCTGGCGATCAAGGACAAAGGGGTATTGAACAAAGATGATCCAGTCCAAACCCAACCCCAGCCAGCCATCTAGAGGCCACTCTCCGGGGCTCTGGAGCTGATCAAGCCGAGGAACCACACCATCCATCACCTCTCTCCCAACAGGGGGTGATGAAGAAATAAGAGCCACTTCACCTCATGGCTCGCCACTACCCACTCATACAAAAGCATGTGTTTCTTCTGAATTTGAAATTCCCATCGATCGTTCAGAGCGATCGTTCGTTCCTGCACAAGCCCTTTTGATACTTGATCTAGCGAAAGGGATACACATTTACTTCCCTTCATCGGACTCTGAATCTGATGAAGAAGAGGTTAATGTTGCAACATCACGAGATAGTTCCTCACTTGAGGGCTATCAAGGACGTGATGGAAGTCCTCTCTTGCCTCACATCACATAGGGCATCGATGGAGGTGCCTCTAGAACTGAGGCTCAACCTACAGCATCCGTTGCTGTAGGGGTTACCCCGCAATTTGCAGAGTTGGTCACAAAGGGTAAGTTCAAAGCCTTTGCTGATTCAATTCAGCGGTCCTTGGATGACCTTAAACTCAGCTTGGCAAGGATTGTTGAATCCCCCCCATCGATTGACCTTTCTTCGATTCAACAATCGCTTGCGTCCCTCGAGGCTCAATCGAGGGACAACACCACCCAGATCTAAATTTTTCAACAACTTATGGTTCAACAACACAACTCCCT
>NW_020204345.1:3076-5083 GCF_001531365.2 Cynara cardunculus var. scolymus
GGAACCCAAGAAACTCAAGTAAGGGAACTAGAGGCTCAGCCCTCTGAAGATGTACAAAATGTACATGTTCCCTTCGCTTGCACCCAAGAACCCATATCCATAACCAATGAGTTCTCACCAATTGTTGTGAGTTCTTCATCATCCGATAACCCAACCTACTAAACAACAACCAGAGCCCATCCAAATAGAACCCATGACCCAACCAGAGCCCACACAGCTAGAACCTACTTAAAAAGAAACCACCCAACCAGAACCCATACCTCCACCAGAAACCATAATCCAAACACAACCCGTCACCTAACTAACCCCACAAGTGCATCACAAGGTATATCAATGAAATCATCTCAAATTTTGAGTCGCTAAAAAGATGTCCACCAATGCCCCTAAAGGAACCCGTCATGATGGAGAATATCCATCAATATCTCTACCATGACCGTGATGAACAGTTGGTCCTCAACCCTCTCATTTTTTCTCATGAGTCGATGGACCTGCTTCGTCACAGATTCGTGATACAAACGACCTCTCCACCACTAGTTGTCTTCTCAAATGATGGAATCAAGACAGTCCTAGAGATCAAGATGAGAACCTTCGAAAATCGAGCTATCAAGTACATCAACCATATACCATGGAACGTGCACATGGGATGATCAGCATCTTCAATGACAATGATTTAATCAATCTCAACCCATGGAACTTGATCAATCTTTATGGCCACACAACTCAGTGACAGGACCAAGGGATAAGGTATGGAATGGCCAACAGAGCGATAGTGGAGACAATGGAAACTTTGGTGAAGTTCAGAGCAAAGAGCGAGTTCCAAATCGCTCTTCAACTTGGTATTGAAAGACTTTCTGCACTCCTCCAGATGAAGATTTCCAAGGATTACAGGAGAAACGATCTGTATCGGTCTTAACTAAACCAGAGCTTGGATTGGTTTTAAAAAACGAGTATGGTGCTAAAAAGTTCTTCAGACTGACTAAGGCCTTCAAGTATTCAACCAATACACTTGAATGGTTTCAGGGAATCATCAGAGAGAGACTAGGCAGACCGCATGAGTCGATGAAGGAAGGACAGAAACTTATCCATGGTATCTCCACAGTCATTCAATTTAGAGACTGATGATGCAATTCTGGAAAATATCAAGAGGATATCATGATTAAAATATCTCTATCATGAAATTTCATTATGTTCATTGTTTTGTAAGAATTAATCCAACACCTAGTCCAATGAATCTTTTTTGGCAAAAGGATGTTTTTCTAGATTAGCCTATGTCTCTCATTATTCTTGTATGTGTTCATTGACTAGTCAATGTTTGTCTTTTCATTACTTAGGGGGAGATTGTTMGACCCCATCACTCATRTTTSTAAAAGTAATGAAAAACACAAGTGTGAAAGAGTAGAAGGCCGATGKAAGACTCTYAAGCAAAAAGTCTAARTGCCCAATACAACTAGAGGTGCGATGAATGTCCATAGGTRCGATGAACTGCGCATTTCCATAACTCCTCTGGTTACCAACACTTGAAGTTTTCCACAACAGTTCAACTAGAGGTACTTGATCAAGAAGACCACAAGACTCATGGTTAAACACGCCCATTAGAAGACAGCTGGAAATGGCAAATCAACAGCTGGACTCTCCATTCCTTACTTTGGTTTATTTACTTTCCATGATTCTAGATTGATTTCCTTTCATAAAAGATTTCCTAAATATCTTTCATAGATAGCAATCTCCATAATTAGATTACTAGTATAAATAGGATTTATCATTCTTGTAATCGTTTACGCTTTCCTACCAATCATTTGAATAATAGTGAAACCTTTGACACTCAAACTTATTCTTGAATATTCTCTTGTGTTCTTGTGTGTTCTTCACTATTTTCCATCTACACGATATATTTAGGTTATTCATAACTTGAATATTCATGTTATTGAGAGATCTGGGATCAATAGAATGAATGTCACAAATGTCGTTACTCTATTCATCCAGGTACCAATAAGATTTACAGAGATT
>NW_020204345.1:6103-8084 GCF_001531365.2 Cynara cardunculus var. scolymus
CTGTATGTATGAACCTTTATTCTTGAGTAAGAGCTCTGGTTCTCGACCTCTTCTGCATGAGAGCTCTTAGTCCAAACTGCTTCAATAGACTAATTCCTATTGACTAGAGTAAGAGACTTCTTACTTACACTTTCACAAGATGGGGTCTAATAATCTCCGCCTAAGTGTAAATAAGGCAAGCTCTTACTTGAATTGAAAAACATAAGTCTAGTCGAAGCCAAAGGTTAAAAGAGACCTCTGTTTTGCATTATCTATCTAGAAAAGTACAATACGATGAAAGGAAATTACATTGATTGAAAAAGATAGAAAAATACTTAAAAAGTAAGGCCTAGACGTGTTGAAGTTTGATGAACCTTCTAAGAAGTTCTCGAAACTCCAGCAAGTTCTGAATTGACCTTAGAATAGTTTTTGCTCCAGGGGAGGTATCTCTGCCCCTGAGTAAGTGATATCTGATGTAGCACAGAGTAGAGTTTGAGTACTTGAGGCGCTGGTTTTCTCAAAAAAATATTTTTCTTCCTTGTTCGTTTCCGAAGACCATTCCCACTTCTGGTTCCACTAGCACTGTCCACGATGGAATGTTGTTGAGGCCTTGTAGATCTTCATTTGGTGCAGTGACACTCAATTGATCTATTTCCAGGTCCAGAGCTAGTTGAAAGCCAAACTTACATCTGAAGTCGAGTAGGTTTGTCATCGTCTGTCTTATTGTAGAATTGGCCACATCATATTTGAGCCCCATGTTCTTCTTATGATCCGTGAAGAAATACAGAGTAGAAGGTCCCATGGATTCATATTTATAAGATCACAATCTGTGAACGTACAAATTTATCCACGAGACCTCTCCACCATATACTCATTGAAGACGATTTGATGGTGCGTGAAGGTACGTTTCTTGATGTCAAGGATTTGCTTGATTTCATCAATAGAATGGACTGCAGAGATAGGCTATGCGTAGTGATGTAAGAACCTCTGCCTGATGTTCTCTTGGACCATTRGATGGAGATTGATCTTGATGACCGGTGTCTCATCTCGTAGGATATAAAGAAACTGGTAGATGTCTTCGCTATTTACCTTGTCCTTTATTGGCTTGTTAGAGGGTGTGGGCATCATCATTGCATCCATACTATCCTTGATCTTTTGAACTCAATCAGAGGGATGTTTGGTGCTCCGAGGCCTGCTGCTTACACCTTCTTCTGCTCTTCTTGGTTTAAAAGGAACCTTCTGCTTCATAGCTGGAGTGACTACTTTGGTCCTTTGAGCAGGGACCCTTGCTCTGTGCGTGTTCCTTAGTGGTGGTGGAGCAACATGAATGGTCCTGAGTGATGGATCGGCTACATTCACTGCTACCACCTCTTCTTCTTCTTCTTGCCCTCTTGTTGATTGAGCAGCAGTGTCCATGGCAAACTCTGTGAAATAAGACAAAGGCTCTTCTGACTCAGTTGGAAAATATGTAAACGGATAAGAGATGGATCACGTCTTCATCCTTTTGTTGTCCTTCTGGCTGTGCATGGGATGCCATGGGCATATTTCCTTTTTTTTAATGCATCTGCATGCGCTGGCTCAATCTTTGCTCTCTGCCTTGAAGACTCTAACGCTGGCTGGCTCGGGGCAAAGAAAGATGGAGCAGAGGGGGAAGCCCTTGGTGTGATACTTGGAGCGGTAGTGGATTGGTTCTCCCCCTCGTCAAGCCTCCTTCGCTTTGATGCCTYGACACATGTTGTTGGCTCCATTCTCCTCTTTGGCCTTTGCTCCTCTGCGTGGGGCATGGATTTGATTTTTGCCTCAAAGAGTTTGAGGATCTCTTTTGCGGTATCCGAGACTTTTAGGATCTCCATGTCTATGCGATAATTGAAGGCCGCCAAGGAACACCGTATCGATTATGCTGCCACCGTGGCCTTGATGTTGAAGTCTAAGGTGAAATTTGCAATCTTCTGGAGGAGTCTATCACCCAGAGCATTTATGGCCGACTGGGTGACATAATCTA
>NW_020204345.1:8910-10594 GCF_001531365.2 Cynara cardunculus var. scolymus
AGCACTTAGCATTTAAAATTCTCCCTCCTCCCCCCGCTCTCGATATATATCTATATATACATATATATGTCAGATAATCAAATGAGAACCACAAAAATGATACAAACCCATGAGAACCAGTATAATAATATTTTTTACATGATCTTTTAATCAAAAGTTATGATTTAAGATATTGTTTACATGTATTGATGTTCACCTTATGCACCTAGACGTTGCTCTTAACAAGGTTGGGAAGAAACTAGTGCAAAGGAAACAAATTCCCCTATGGGGCAGAGCCACATGGCATGGAGAAATATGCCACTTATCCTTTCAAATGATTCACCCTGTTGAGAGGATGAATCTTGGAATGTGGATTCCCTTTGGATTATGTGGTCAGAGGCAGATGCGACCTCTGGCTGGGTTCGCTGGTGAGGTTTCGAGTTGTGTGCCTTTATTTCAATAATCCATGTTGCTCAACCAACTGGATCAGGTTGTGTAGTTACACTGGGAGTTGGGCTGGGGATATAGATGTGCCTACTCTGTATCCTAGCCTGCTCTAGCTCTTCTTGAGCCAGGGCAGCGCCTCCTTCCTCTCCATCATCTTATTCAGAGCTCTCTGAAGATGAGCTCGCCTCCTCACTCTCATCTTCCTCTCCCTCTGAGCTCTCTGTGTCAGAACTGCATGAGCGTTCTGTTTGGTGATGCATAGTCTCTTCTCTCTTCTTCCTCTCTTCCTCTTCTCTTCCTCTTCTCTCCTTGGTCACTCCTCTCTTTCTTTCTTCTCCCTTTCTTCCCTCTCTCTCTCTTCTCCCTTTCCTCCTTCTCCATCTGTATTTGGGCAGCCTTGAATTTCTTGGCTGCCTCTTCCTCCTTTTTCGTTTCTTCTCTCCTCTTCCTCTTCAACTCCCTCTCCCTCTATTTTAGTTCCTATTCCCTCTCGTTCTTTTTCTGGGTTAGGCATTCATTCCTCTCCCTCTCCTCGCCCTCTTGGGCTATGCCTATGGACGTCGGGGTTCTATGCACTGGTTCTACGGCCTCGCTTACACGTCTGTAAGCTCTCCGGACCTCCATCGTCTTTATGTATGTGACCAATTTCGTTGGGATTTGTTGCTCTGCTGGGTAGCCATCCTTGTCCGCAATTGGCTTGTAAGTCGAGAGCACATTGACCTTGTGCACAGGGAACGCAGAAAACAACTACATTCTGCTCGTCAAGACTAGGCCTTAGAAGAAGTCCTAGAAACCATGCAAAGAGTAGAGCAAATAGTTCTTTTCCCTTGGTGACATCAAAGGTCTTCTTCGCCACTGCCGCCTTAAAGTCTGTGTAGAGTATGAGTGAATAGTTGAGTGAGAGATCAAAGAAGATCCCATAGACGATCTAGAGTATGTTGGTGGAGCACATGTTGAGGCTCCCAATTTATCTAGTTATGGCACCACATTGGGGTTAGTAACTGGCGCCGGTATTGAGACGAGTACCTGATCTGTTGGTTGTACCCCGACATCTTGAGAAACGCAACCAGTTCGTCCTCGGTTGGGAGTGGTGCGTACTCCTCCAATCCAAGATGCGTCTTTGTTGGCAGTTGAAGAACGCGGTAAAATAACGATCTTGAGATACATACGCTAATGTACTCATTACTTGCTTGGAGAGAGTATTCACCAACTCTCTCCCGTTGGGATTCTGTCACTTCTCATCAGGTTTGCCAGAATT
>NW_020204345.1:10989-12679 GCF_001531365.2 Cynara cardunculus var. scolymus
AGCAATTTGGGTAGTTGAGAGAAATTTGGGTATTTTAAGGCGTAAATAAAATTTGAATTTGGTGATAATCACTCCTTGAAATAAGGGATTTACTTAGGGGTACTCGAGTGATTATATGCTCCAAGAGTCAAAATTGAAGGGTTTTCAGGCAGAGCCTGTGGGGTGATGCCATGTGGCCTGACAGGTAGCGCGTCSYGCTTCCYKTATTTGAAAAATTAGGGATAAAGGTTGTGACCTTATGCAAATGACCTCTCAATATAATATTGTATTACAAATACGCCATCTTTTTGAAAAAAATAATACAAGTGTTTTTCAAACAGAGTTTTGAAAAGAGTGAAAATACCTATGTGTTCAATATAACACTTACAGAAAGAAAATGAAAAACAACATACACTGGGTCATAGAAAATGAAATACCTAATCCCTCGAGATAGAGGCTCTGCAGAGTACATTCAGAAGCTCTTAATATAAAGATATTTGGCTTTTCAAGAAAACAAGCATTTTGATACAGCGAGATCCTAAGTTTCTTGGGACAGAGTCTCTGTATAGAACATACAGAAGCTCTGTGTCCTAAACTTAGGATTTCAAATATCTCAAGGGATTGAGAAATCGAGGTTCTAGGGACWGAAGCTCTGTATAGTACATACAGAGACTATGTATCCTAAGCTTGAGCTCTCAAGAATGCAAGATTCGTGAATCCAAGTTTCTTGAGACAAAGGCTCTGTAGAGTACATACAGAGGCTCTGTACACGAGACATAGGTAATTTTAAGAAAATAAAGAGAGATGAGACCAGAGTATGGTTTGAAAGATAGATTACATACCATTGGAGTGAATRYAGAGGCTCATGGTTGTACTATTCAGAGTTCATGCCTTCAAATAAAAATTTGGCAAGGCATAAGGTTTGTAAAGTACATATAGAGGCTCTGTATCATTGGAGATCTGAGGCTCCTCATTGAGTTAGGCCGTTTATGATTTTCCTCCTTGAACTATGCTTGGATCACAAATTATAAGAAGTGTGCGAGCTTTAGGTCAAGGTACATAGGCTTTATATGACAAACTTAACAAATCGGCAGACTCGATCAAGAGACTCTTGATAGTGTATGAAGAAGTTATGTAGTCTTGGATTTGATAAAACGGGTAAGAAGCTCTACATAGTGCATCTCAAGGCTCTATTTCATGGACTTATACAAAATAAACAGATATTTGCTCAATGTGTGTAGAAGCTCTGTAGAGTACATTCAGATGCTCTGACTTATTATTGAAGATTGAGCATACCCAACTTGYTGACCAAGAAATTAAATCTCTTTTCATCGAGAGCCTAGGTGAATATCTCTGCAAGTTGGTGATCTGTGTGAATGAAGAACATTTCGATCTTACCTTTCTCTATATGGTCCTTGATGGTATGGTATCGAACATCGATGTACTTTTCTTAGAGTGTTGTAGTAGATTGGTCGTGATGGCTATTGCGCTTCTAAGTCACATAGGATTGAAATTTTGTCAAACTCAAAGCCGTAATTTAACAACCCTCACATCACAAATACATATAATTCACATCATCATTCTCATAATACTAAAATAGTATTATTACAAAACATGAACTATCAAAATGTATTTTTAATACATATGCATAACAAGCTAATATCAACAATTAGACTTTTCCCTTGCTTTTATCTTTCAGAGCACGCTGTCC
>NW_020204346.1:0-1255 GCF_001531365.2 Cynara cardunculus var. scolymus
AAAATCAAAACCTCAGAAGGTGCCAAACTTTTGAAGTATCTTGTTCTCAGAGGTCAACTCATCAGAACCTCTGACGCTTCTATHAGAGGCTCTGTGGGTTTGAACTGAGCAAGTACTCATCTCTCTGAGGATTTTCAAACTGTTTAGGTAAATAAAGGTGTATCATGCTAGAAGACCCCACACATATCACAAAGGCTCTGTTACCCTTAGGCCTCTGACAGAACTCTCTTATAGTTCTCTATTATTGATATGGTGCACGTGGTTCTATGGATAAGGATTAAAGCAAATCACGCGCGTGTCAGAAACGGGGGCGCACATCATCAATCGTGCGTCTTCCCAACATCGCGTGTCATATTTTTGATTCGTCACTCCCTATAGCCACTCATCACGTTATTTCCCCCAATAAACGGTTCGCTTTCAAATCCCTCACTATAAATACCCCTTCCCCCCAAAACGTAAACCTTTACATTTCTCCTTACTCCGACGAACTTCAAGATTTCCGGCCAAACCTGCAAATATGTCTTCCAGTTCATCCGCCTCCACTCAATCTGTAAATGTCTCAAGCGACAACGAAGTAACCCAATCACAAGCTCTAACTTCTCATGCTCTTTCATTTTTCCAAAATCGATATGAGAGAGTGGTCCTGGTAAAGAAACCAAATAACTATTATTTCGCTCCTTCTACATCTGGCTTTCCTGAATTCACCTATCCTCTCATTGAAATCCTTCACAACCATCCTTTATACTATGCTCTCTCAGCAACTAGACCTACACCAGAAACATATATTACCCAATTCTTGCTAAGCTCATATATCACTACCCTAGATAATTTTGGATTGAGCATCGTAGGTTATGCTTCTCATCCGACTGTGAAATCGCTTGTCCCAATGGAACTAAATGTGAATACCTTGCGAATAGCCCTCCGTTTACCATCCTTGGCAACTCTCAATTTGGATAGCTTCGCCCCAACCCCAACAGACGCCGAACGAATTCAATTCCTTGAATTTCACTCCTACTCTGCCAAGACTAAAATTGTTAAAAGGACTAAATTCAAACGAAAAGACCTTCCCCCAATTTGGAACACTCTGTTTTCGATAGTAAATTGCTGTCTAACAGGGAAGGTCGGCAACCATGACCAAGCCTCACACGCCATGCTTTCCATTGTATATGGAATCTATTTTAACCTGCCCCTTGATTACGCACAGCTCATATTCGAAGACATGGTGGGATTAATCAAGAAGAAGTGCGCTACTCAG
>NW_020204346.1:2472-12525 GCF_001531365.2 Cynara cardunculus var. scolymus
ACACTCGATCCCTCTGCCGAGTTAGGCTCTGAACTACTAGGCACGATATCGACAGAACACTGGTAGGCTCTCCAATTGGAGATGTTCGAGGATCTGGTGAAAGTCCTCGAGCTGACATCGAAAAACCAGTCACTGAGGGCGCCTCACACTCTGAGGCTACTAGGTCACCATGTGTTAGTGATCTAGGTTCCCAGAATACTTATGTGATGAAGGAGGAGTTACAAACCTTCGCCATAGAGGTATTCAAGAGGATGGATGAGTTGAAAAGCTTATTCTCCTCCCAACCGGCGACAGAGGCTCTTGCACCGTTAACAAAGGCTCTGAAGAAGTTGACTTCCACAACTTCTGATCTCAAGGCGACCGTATCAGCCCTTCAGAGCTTTATCCTCAACAAATACGACCTCACAGAAGCTTTCAACGCCTTGTCACTCAACCCTTCTTCAATCCAAAAGCTAAAGACAGAACTAACAGAGGTTGCCGCCCAATTTGCTACAGACTTCATTTCTGCCGGCTACACGAATTATTCTGCCTTCAAGGATGAGATCAAAGGGATGTTCTCCTCTGCGGTCACCTATGACATTGATTCTAAATCCTCCAGGGCTAACATTAACCATCTAGCCACTCGCAGAGAGCTAGACGCAATGGTTGAGGCCCTTGGAGAGACCGTGCAGAAATAAACTGACCAACTCCTCAAGGAAGCCCAAGCAAGCAACGAAGCTATAATAGACTGCACGAAGAAACTCGTCAAAGAAGGTGATAACTTCAGAAATGAGATCTCTCGCTGCATCTCTAAAATGAAATGGGCCACAGAGATGGATATCAACACTGCCTCTGTGATTGCTGAGGAGGGCATTCAAAAGATGGAGAGGGTGGCTTCCAAAGTTTTAAAGCGATTGAAGAAGGCTCCCCTTACTACTTGCAAGGTAGAGGCCACTAAAAACCATGACGATCAAGGAGGTGATGACCATGATCGTCATGAGGGGGAGAAGAAGAAAGAGGAACCAAAGAAGACAACCTCTGCCAAACCACTAAAAATAGTGGACTCTGCTGCTGCCCTATTCACTAAAGACAAATCTCCAGAGCCTAAGGGGAAAGGCAAGGGTAAAGCAGTAGAGGAGTTGCCACAGAAGGGGTCAAGCTCTGAATCGCCAGAGGAGATCAATGAAGAAGAGTATGATGACCCGGATCTTGTTCGAGCTCTAAAGGCATCTTTGGCAGAGGCACAAGCGAGAAAGGGCAGAGCCCCCATCCCTAGAGCTGGAGAAGGCTCTTCCTCTAAAATGGCGAAGATTCTAGAGGAAACGTCCACGGGTACGTTTGATGCTCTAGTAGGAACTGTCAAGCCAATCCCTACCAAAGGGGTCCACCCAAAGGCCAATACTAGAAGAAGAAACCAGAATACTAGAATCTGCCACAGTGGGGAGGGTTTCTGAGATCCTTGAATCTATGAGCAAGATTCCTACGCAGAAAGTGTGAATAGAGCCCGTAACCATTGTTGAGGAGATTCTGCGGTGGTGTTACTCAGCTGTGGACACAGAACCCCCTTATGACCCAGAGCTTACAGGTATGCCCTCTGCCATTGCAAAGTTCAACTTCTCAAAACTCACAAGGCCACCAGAGCAGGTCTTCTCAGAGCATGTGATCACTTCTCTCGAAATAATATCTCCGCGCACAATGCTAAAGAAGACCGTTCTATATGCTCAATGTGGTAAAAAAGGATGACGACAACCTATATACTTTCACAGATGCTGACTTCCATAACCTCTGTGTATTTGACCTAATATTCCTTCACAATATATTGAACAAATACATGGAGAGGAGGTCAACATATTCGATTTCTCTCAGAAGGCTGACTGAGGTTATGCGCGCTCAAGTCAAGTTCTACAGCCAGAAAGATATCAACATCGCGATGAGGTTGGCCCAGCCAGAGCTAAAAATGTCTCCTCCACAGAACAGACTAAGTTGGCTGCTTAGATTTCATCCCAACACCATTGTCCATAATCCCATCTTTGGGTTTGTATTCCTGGACAAGGATGAAATTCTAAGGTTCTTCGATCCCAAGGAGACACACAAATATTCAACAGAGTCTCTTGAGTGGGTGTTCAACTTAGTGGTGACAGAGGTGCAGAAAGGGCATTTAAGGGCGGATGAAGTGAACCACCTTCTGGAAACGATCAAAGTTCAAGTCTCCTTCAGAGAATGGATATTCAAAGTCTACAGAACCATCAAGTCTGATCTGTAATTTGCCGTAGATGACTATCCAGACTCTRCTGTGGATTAATCTCTTGTAATAGTATAGGCMTGTACTATYAATTTTCAATTTGTTCATTTATGTAATTCTTTTTCAGAGGATGAGTTTAATCTCCTCTTGTATTCTTTCATTAGTCATTTCTTGCACCCTTTTGTCTAAATTTACTTTTTCATACTTAGGGGGAGATTATTAGCTCTGTTATTCATCTCTTGTAAAAGTATAAGAAAAGTATTCTACAAGTCTTGACAGAAGCTTATCTTCCACAGAAGACAACAGAGGACTGACAACATAAGCCTGATATTCGATCAAGTAAAGTATGACAGAACCTCTGATGTCTCTCACAGAGGTTCTGGAAAATGGTCCTCTGTCAATAAGAACAAGCAWGTCTATTACAGCAGAGCCTCTGAGATGCCTCACAGAGGGTCTGCGGGTTTGTCTTCTGTGAAGATCCTCTCCCAACTGTTTTTCAAAGGTTGTTAGCTGCATGTGCGTCTCACGTGACTAGGACTTAATCGACTTTATTTGGACAGCTTAGATGATTTCACGCATCAAGATCTTGTTAGTAAGGTCGTTAGGAACTAGTATAAATAGCGGCTAAGGCCTTTGTATTCAGTGTCCTTCCGAATTGTAATCGTCTTATTTTCAATTGAATGAATTGAAAAACCTTTGAAGCAATTCTCCTGCATTCATCTTCTTCATCATCTTAATTGTGTGTTCTTGGTTTATTTTACCCTATTTTGTTCTTAATATTGTTTCCGCTGCACTTTAATCGTCCTAAAGTTCATTCAGAGTAATAGATCAATATCAAAGTTGAATTTACAGGTCCAACAGTTTCACATATTTAATTCATTTTTCACATCTGACTTGACCCCCAAGTATTATGGTCATGAAAGTCATATAAAACCTCATTCCAATATCATTTTGAATGCCAACGGTCAGAAATAGATCCCAAAGGGAAACCCAAAATCACGAATGTTACACTTTTGTACGTAAAGGGAACAATAAATAAAATTATACTTTTAGAGTTAGTTTCGTTTACGTGCTAAGCATGTTCCTAAATCACGACATTAATTGGTTGGAGTTGGTGAGGCAAACTTGTTGGCTAAGTTTGCATTCTAAAATCGGCTTGCCAAAATAGTATTTGTCAAACATTAATGGCTTACCTGGTACTAGTATACAATCAGCTAGATGACAATCCAATCTATTGTGGTGTCAATCTTGGCTTCATGTTCGGTTCAAGTATGTGCGTTAATGTTGTATTCAAGTTCTCCATGTATATATTTCTTTGTAATTGTTAGACATTTCATGTTTTCTTAGTATAAATAGGGATTAGCTTCTTAATTGTAATTAGTTCTACAATTAATTCGATTTAGTGCGGTAATATTTTCTCTCAAGAAATACATTGAAAATTGGTGAAAATTCTCTCTACTCATATTCTTGATCTTCATCTTGAAGATTATTTTCTAATCTTGTATGATTTTGGGCATTTCAATTGGTATCAGAGCTACCTGCAGCAATTTGTTTAGAGGATTAAACAATTTTATCGAGGATTTTGCACGAATTTTAGGGGATTTAATAATCTGTTCTTGGTGTTCTTCATCCAGAATCACAATTTTGGCTTGAATCGCTTAGATTTTGATCGTTAATTGATATAATTCATACTACTGAATTCGCGTTTACATTCTTAACAACTTTGACTCACATCATTTTCAATTTTAATCAAGATTTGAACTATTTTTCATCGATTTTTGAGTTTTCGGAATCTGTTCGTGTTCTTGAAAAACTCATATTTTTTCAAGTTTTGATCCATTTTTTGTGAAAAAGTGTTAAAAATTGTGTTTTTGCTTGAATCGCAATTAAAGCTTGTACGATTTAAATCTTGTGATTTTTTTGTGAATTGATTGTGCGATATAGGTTAAACCGGGTAAGACTTGTTCGATTTAGAGGTAAATCGCTTGGTACTTGTTCGATTTAGTGACCTATTTAACTTAATCCGCTTGGTAAATCTTTGATGTGTTGTATGATTTGTGGATAATCCGGTTACTTCTTAAGCGGTTTAGTGAGCGATTTAGTATATTTGGTGTGCGATTTATTCATAATCCGGTTGTAACCTGAGCGATATTGTTGTGCGATTTAAGTGTAGTTTTGTGCGATTTAAGTGTAGTTTTGAGCGATTTAATTGGTATGTTGTATGCGATTTAGTTGATCGTACTTTGACTTTTTGAACAGTTAGTTGAACGAACTTTGACTTTCCTTTGTGAGCTATTTAGTTCATAGTGTGAGCGATTTAGTTCATAGTGTGAGCGATTTAGAATTGTTTGAATATTTGAGCGATTTGATTTTGAACGGATTTGTACGTATTTTGACTTGTTAACTTAGTTGACTTGACTTGTTGACTTTTTACATCCGTATTTCTTTTTCGCAAAGTTGACTAAGTGTTTGAATCATCCGATATGAGATTTCTTATTTAAGTGAAATTTGACAAAGTGTTGGATTTCTCCGGATTTCTCATCCGGATTTGTTGTTCATTGTGCTATTTAACTTCCTTTGTTGTCTGGATATCTAATACGGATAACTTGTTTTGTTTAGAACTTCAAGACTATCTCTTTTGTCCGGACTTCTAATCCGGATAAACTTGACCGGATTTCTAATCCGGATAAGTTTGTGTGCTTATATTTTCTAAGTCTTGAATGTGTGCAAATTCTTGTGTGCGATTTAATTGAAATATTTTTTTAATCCTAATCTTTTAATACAAATTTTGAATTGCAGTTGATCCTATATCATACATATATAAGATAATGAGTTCAAGAGAGGCAATGGCTATTGGTATTGACACCAAGCCACCTGTGTTGTTTAGATGGGACTATAACCAATAGAGGGATAGATTCCTCAACTTCATTGAGAGAATGAAAGAAGGTGATCTGATCATGGAATCCTTGATGGAAGGTCCTGTTGTTTTCTACAGAGAAACACCTATTGTTCCTGAACAAGGCAGACCTGCACAAAGAGTTATTAAAGAGAAGTT
Source organism: Cynara cardunculus var. scolymus (assembly GCF_001531365.2). Classification (NCBI taxonomy): domain Eukaryota; kingdom Viridiplantae; phylum Streptophyta; class Magnoliopsida; order Asterales; family Asteraceae; genus Cynara; species Cynara cardunculus. The sequence goes on from NW_020204346.1 coordinate 7,749, forward strand.
CAGATATACTACGGAAGAGAAGGAAAGAGCCCATGCTAATGTGCTATGCAAATCCTACATGATGCAAGCACTAACCAACGATATCTACACGAGCATTGACAACCATAAATCATCTGGTCACAGTATGTGAGTTCAAATTGAAAAGATGATGATGGGTTCCAAAGTGGGAAGTCAGTTGAAAATTACTAATTGTATATATGCATATGAAGAATTCAACGCTAAACACGAAGAGAGCCTTGACGATGTTTATGATAGGCTTACCAGACTGCTTAATGAGCTGACTAAGAACGGAATCTCTAAAACAGTCATAGAGATAAATGTTAAATTTCTTAGAAACCTTCAACTAGAGTGGAAACCTTATGCTAATCATATCAGATTGAACAAATCGTTATCTGATATTGACATACATGAGGTTTATGAAATTCTGAAGCAGAACGAGGAAGAAGTTTTGGAGGTCCGAGATTCTAAGAAGAAGAAAGAAAAGGAAGTTGTTGATCCTTTAGCTTTTGTGTCTGAGAAGAAAGGAAAAAGCAGATTTGGGAAGCAAGTGAAAGAGATAAGCCAATCAAGTGAATCGGTGAGTGAAGGTAGTGACAGTACTGATTCTGACTCTGAAATGAATGAAATCAAACATGCCATGGCGATGCTAACTAAGGCATTCCAAAAGAAGTTTCAGAAAAGACCGCATCGAACAATCAAAGATTCTCGTCCGGCTCAAAATACGAATTTAAAGATAAATTCGGTGAGAAAAAGAAATATAAAGAAAAGAGATATGAGAAGAAGTACGAGAAGAAGCCGGAAGAGAAGAAGAAATATGTAAAAGGCGTAGCTGATGAGCATACAAAATGCTATAATTATGCCAAGCTAGACCATTTTGCTGTAAACTGTAGAAAGCCGGTAATGAAAAATACCGACTATTACAAAAACAAATTTCTTCTCTCAAAACAACGAGATGCGAGTAAAGCACTGATAGCAGAAGATGATCATTGGTTAAACCTAACCGATGAGGAGGAAGAATCAGAGGCTGTTGCACACATATGCTTGATGGCTAGAACTAAGAGTTGTTCTTTAGATGAAGGAGAAGAACAAAATGTTGAAGAAGAAGAAGAAGAGGTATTGAAGAACTCATGCATAAATCAGATGCATAAGATGATGCTTAAACTCCAATCTTTCGAGCAACAATTAAAAACAGAAAAATTGCGTTCAAATAATTTTGAAAAAGAATTGCAAACGCAAAAAGAAAAATATATCAAATTATTTGATGAAAATGCTGGAAATTTGGACTGGGCAAAATCTTTGTTATCTGAATCTAAAACATTTAATGAAAAATCTAATATCTTAAGAGCCGAGCTATCTAATTCCAAGGAACGATATAAATTGTTAGAATTGGTAAATGAAGAACTCATTGTTAAAATAAGTAAGCTTGATTTACAAATAATTCAATTAAATGAAAAATTGAAGTCTAAGGAAGAAATGTTATATAAGAGAGGACAGACTGATCAAACAATTTTTCTGAATAAACCCTCTAAAACAAGATTCTTTAACTCTCGGGAAGGGTTGGGGTACGAAAATCCAAATTTTTTAGGAAAAGCTTTATATTATACCCCGACTCTATATAAATTTGAATATCTTGATTGCGGACCCGAGTTTTCAATTAAATTTACAAAATCTTCTGATGAGGTAGAACAATGAGAAGATTTTAATCGTCAAAGAAAAGAAAAAATGCAGGTTCCGTTTGATTATAAAAACTTCAATGACAGCTATAAAAATCAAGACTCTATACTTTCAATTGATTATTTTCACAGCTATTCTAAAGCAGAGCTTGAATCTAAACCTGCTGAACCAAAGTTTTATACTCCAACATTAATTTTAGAAAAACAAGTGGTTCAGTTGGAAAAGATTTTAAATGAAGAACGGCTTTCATTTAATCAACAAAAACAAGAATTTTTAAATAAAATTAAATATTTACAAAATTCTAAAGTAAAAACGGAACATGTTTAGTCTGAGTATTTTTCGTGCAATAAATCTTTAAGTGAAACTTCTGATTCAGAATAAATAAATATTTTTAATGAAGAAATTAATTTTTCCGATATCTTGAATTCAGAAGTCTGTTTGGACAATGAGATTGATCAGTTCGACTTTTCGAAAAAACTACCCAGTCATGAAGATTTCCTTGTTAAAAATGATATGACTGAGGACTCTGACTTAGGTTCAGATTTAGAAAAGAATTTTAATGAGAAACCTGTTTCTGAGGATCTGTATTATAAAAAGATTAAAACTAAAAAGAATTCGAGGAAACAGAAGAAGCTTACAAATAAGAAAATTAAACATAAAATTCATCATTAATTTAAATATGATGATTTTATTTTTCCTGTTTCAGATAACGCGTTGAAGTTTAAGAAGGTTTGGACAGTAAAAGAAGAAGAAAGATCTTCAACTCGACAGAAGAAGAAGAATTTTACTAAGTCTGTATTAAATAATTCGACATTGAATAATTTTGTAAAAAGATATTCAGTAGATGAGTTGTTTGATATTAGAAATGGTAAAAATAATTGTTCTCTGTATGGATTGAATGAGTTACTTAAGTCTTTTACTTCTTTTAAGCCTTATTTGTTCATGCATTCTTCTTTAACTGCTTTATCTAAGAAACTTCATTTTAAAGAACGTTGGTTTGGTACATACAGTATACCACCAGCGAGATCTGGTCTTAAAGGACCCAAACCAAAATGGGTACCAAAACCCAATTGATTCATTTTTGCAGGTTAACCGGCATGTGTGGTTCTTAAACTCCGGATGTTCTAAGCACATGACTGGTAGAAAAGATTTATTATCAAACTATGTTGAATCTTTTGGAGGTACGGTAAGATTCAGAAACGATCAATACGCGCCTATCCTTGGATACGGTGACGTAATTTTTGGGAATTTAATGGTAAAGAAAGTGTCGTATGTCGAAGGACTTGGACATAATCTTTTTATCATATGTCAATTTTGTGATAAGAATTTAGAAGTCTGTTTTAAAGCTAACCAGTGCAGCATCCGAACTACTGATGGTAAGAAGCTTCTGGCTGGAATCAGAAGATCAAATCTCTACACAATTGACCTATCCAACACACAAGGCATCCTTGAAGCAGAATCTACTATGGCATCGGCGTCTTTCACATTTGAACTTCAAATATCTGAACAAGTTGGTTTGTGACAACTTGGTTAAAGGCATCCCAGGCCTAAAGTTTCATAAAGATCATGTATGTAGTGTATGTGAGATGAGCAAACTGAAGAAAGCTTCACATAAGCTGAAGACAGAGTTCAACACCGAACGTCCTTTATATTTACTCCATATGGATCTCTATGGTCCTATGCGAGTCCAAAGCATTAACGGGAAGAAGTATGTGTTGGTCATAGTCAATAACTACTCGAGATATACCTGGGTTCATTTTCTGAGGTCAAAGGATGAAGCAGACGAGAGAATAATCTCTTTCTTGAAGACAGTCCAAAATAATCTGCAACTGCCAGTTCAGAAAATCAAAACTGACAACGGAACTGAATTGAAGAACAAGGCATTTGGCTCATTCTTCGAATCCATCGGTATCACACATACATTCTCGGCAGCCAGACACCGCAACAGAATGGTGTCGTTGAGCGTAAGAACAGAACATTGGTGGAAGCGGCGCGTACATTATTCTTATGGGCTGAAGCAGTGGCGACTTCTTGTTTTACCCATAACCGATCCCTTGTTCACAAAAGGTTTGGTAAAACTCCGTATGAGATAATAAACAAAATAATACCTAATATCAAATTCTTTCGAGTTTTTGGTTGCAGGTGTTTTATTTTAAATGACAAAGAGGACAGAGGGAAGTTCGCGGCAAAAGTTGATGAAGTGGTCTTCTTTGGCTACTCCAAGACATCTGCTGCATATAGGGTCTACAACAAGAGGACTAAAATCATCAATGAGAGCGTGAACGTCTCTTTTGATGAAATCATTGATGTGGCTTCTAAATAATTCAGTTCAGGACCCGGGCTGATAATTAATCCTACGCGGAAAGCTGATCAACCTGAACCTTCATTCTAATAATGTTGATTTAGATTCATTGTTTGAGAGCTTTTATGAAGAATATTTTGAAAATAAATCTAACCAGTCTAATGATCTGTCCAGGAATTTGCAAACTGAACAACAGTTATCTGGTCCATCTCCTGATATTCTAGTAACTGAAACTGAAGAAGAAACGAAATTAGTTGCTGAAGAAATAGAGATGGAAACTCCTGATGGTTCAGTTCAGTGTGAAGAAGGTGAAAATTCTGAAGTGCAAGAGGTATCGGTCGTACAAAATGAAAATACCCTACATCAGCCAGATATTCAACCTGTTCCAGTTCCAGATATTGAACCTTCACCTGAACCTGTTCCGATAAACTCTCCAAATACTTATATTGATCAAAACTCAGATCAAAGCTCCTATGTTCCCCTACCTCGTAGCAAGAAGTGGACCAGAAATCACCCAATACATCAAGTTATTGGTGATCCATCAGCACCTATTCGTACATGGTCTGCGACAGCTAATGAGTGTCTATACTCGACATTCTTGAGTAACATTGTACCAACTAAGGTATCTGAAGCCTTAGCTGATCCGGATTGGATACTCGCGATGCAAGAGGAGCTGAACCAGTTTGAAGCACTCAAAGTCTGGAGATTGGTACCTCGTCCCAACAATAAGACGATTATTGGTACAAAATGGGTATTCAAGAACAAAAAGGATGAAGACGGCGTTGTTGTCAGAAATAAGGC
>NW_020204347.1:0-3458 GCF_001531365.2 Cynara cardunculus var. scolymus
ATTACTAGGCCTATATGGGCAAAATGTTTTCCTGTTTGTCTTATTTTTTGTATTGTTTCTGGTGAAAATAATTCTACTGTTACTGTTTTATCTACTACTCTTAAGCTTTCTTCACGGCTGCTACGAATTAAAACTGTATTTATATTTAAAACTCATGTTTGATATAATATTCTTGGACTTAGAATATCTAATTGGTATTGATTGTATAAATTTATATTTCTATCTAAATCTATTTCTTCTTCTAGTTGGATAACTTGTTGTGAACTATTGCTTCCTGATCCTCGTCTCATAATTCTGTTAATAAAACTATCCGAATTTATTATATCTTGTATATTACTTGTAGAATTTCTACTTTCTTGTAGTGTTCTACTTTTTCCAGGAAAATTTCTAATTTGATTGTTCATTTTCATGGTAACCAGTGTTTATAAGGTGTCGATTTATTTTTTGGTTTTTCTTCACCAAGGTTTATTTTACTTACGCTACTAACTATTTTATCTATGTCTTCTTCTTTTATCGCAGATCTTAAATCTTGTTGTGAGCTTGTTTTACCTAATAATTCTTTTTTAATATCTTTTAACTCGCTTATAATTTGATTATTCTGTGATTTAATATAATCCAAATTTTCTATAAATTTACTAATCAACTCTGTTCTTTTTTCTATAAAATTATATATTCTGTCTAGGTTTTGATTATTTCTTCTAGCTTCTTGTTTTACGTTTGTTCCAAGATTTATTATTAAATCTGTTATTCCGTTTAAATGTATGTTTTCAGAATGTAAAATATGCTTATAAGTTTTAGGGAATCTACAAACAAAGTTCCCGTTATCTACTGACATACTACTACTAGTTTTTTCAGTAAATTCGAGATTTAAAAATTCAAGCTTTTTTGAAGTTTACCGAACCTATGATTTCAAGAGTTTTTTCAATATTTAAAATACCTATTTCCCTATTATTAATTTTTACTTTCCAATCCTTTCATTTAAATTTTTTTCATATCCCTCTTTATATAAGTTATGAAAGCTACATAAGATCTATAAAATGAAAATTACATAAGCTCTGTAATATAATAAAAGCAACAATCTATAATATAATGAAGCAACATAAGATCTATATTATAAACTTTACAAAATTTAGAAACGTAGAGAAATCCATCGCTACCATCTTAATAGTATGAAAGCATCAACTAATCCCTTACTTTTCACCTAAGAGGTTCTCGAAAACAACAACGATGGGCTTATACATGCCATCAAAATAAATCGAGCCTGGTTAGTCTTTTAAATTAAAAAATCGTTCTATGCTCTGATACCAAAAAAAGGGGGTATGGTGGATTTTTCGGGTTTCCGTTAAACCACAAAAGATGGTAAGGCGGAGTATACTTACAAAGAAATTTGACGGTGTTGGAGAAGGGAGAGTATGTACAGTGTTTGACGGTGTTGAAGTAGGGAGCGTATATGCAGCGAACGAATTTTTTTTTTATAGTAAGGGATATGATATGAGGTACTTGAAAGGAAATGGAAGAGTAAAAATAACTTAGAGAGATAGGGAGAAGGGGTTTAGTGACTCATAGGATTTTGAAGGCTCAAATTGTTATTGCTTCGTTTCGATCTTGTTTACAATGGATACAAATTAAGGTATTTATAGACCTTCAATGTTATCTCTATGATTATAATCGGACAATTCTATCACTAATGCCACTAACAAATGTTACCTAACTTTATCTTTAAGTTAAAGGAAACAAATACAATGTAAACATTTGTAAGTCTAAGAAACCAAAGGTCAAAAACCCTATAATAGACTAGTATGTTAAAGTCTAAAAGAAAACAGGAAACATGTCGGATTGGATTAAATCGTCATGGCTTCCGTCAGCTTCTCTAGATATCTCTATGTCTACTGTCGACTGATACCGGTGATGATGGATCTGTATACAGATCTGAATCTGGAAATTCTCTGTTGTTGACATCTATTGGGCATATATGACTTTCTCCAATAAATGGCAAATACATATCCCAATTATAATGTGACCAAATCTGTAGGTNAAATTCTCTGTTGTTGACATCTATTGGGCATATATGACTTTCTCCAATAAATGGCAAATACATATCCCAATTATAATGTGACCAAATCTGTAGGTAGTGTCCTTCGGCAAGCAACTTGTAATTATTCCATGTGAATGACACAGGTAGCTTGGGTGTCTCTAGGCCTTGCTGTATCCATGAATCTATGACATCGTTGGGGTGTACATCCTTTATATGATCAAAACAAATGGCTGTTGAACAAGCTAGTTTCTTTAGATATTTTTGTTTGTTCAATTTTGTGGCTAATAAATACTCGCTTTCTAGCTGGTCTGTATGTATGACTATCTGCTTCTGGTAACGAGGAAAATATTTTACATCCAATTGTTGGTGCATCCGAATAGGAGGCAATATTTCCAGMTGTTAGAATAAATTTTTCTCCAAATTTGTCGAGGAGTTCTTCTGTCTTTGGATTCAAGCTGAATTCCATATAATCAATCATACCGTTGTGGTAAAAATTGAAAATCTGTTCTGAAGTCAAGGTTGCTTTTCTTAAATCGAGTTATAATAGCAACCTATTGTGTACTAATGAATTGTGTGTTCTTTGAACTATTGTTACTCCTTTGTATTTATCTTCATTGAATTCAATGTCGATAATCTGTTGTTGTAGCTCATAAAGAATGAGAGGGAACTCTGTACAAATCTTCTGTGAAATAATACCGTCCAATTCAGGAATTCGATCCAAAATTGGTTGGATTGTCTGTCTCCAAGGAATATCGATAATCCTTGCTTTAAAGCTGTTGAAATCTCTTTGTAACGCTGTGTATGTTTCAGATTCCTTTTTCTCGAGTTTTGTTTGTAATTTTAAAAGTTTTTCCTCGAGAATATAATTCTTTTGTTTCAGAATTGAATTTTCAATTTGGGTCTGTGTAGACTGTTATTTTTGCCAGATTGCATGAGCTGTTGCTGCAATTTGGCAATAACTTCTTCTTGAGCTTTAATCATTTGCTCAGGATTTGTTTTTGCCACTTATGAAAAAGTTTTTACTTCTTCGGGCTCTATGTAAAAGCTGTTTATCACAAAGGCTTTCCTTGCACTATTCATGGCTTCAGAAAAACTGTAAAAGCCTTTGAATACTGGGTTGGGACACTGTATATATTTTCTCATTGTTTCCCAGTTATTGAAAATTCCAATTTTTGTTCCTCTATAAACCACATAGTGGGAAAAACGTTTGGGTTGTTTTTGAGGAGTTGTAAGTTTTTGCTCMGAAAAATAAACACTTAACGCATTTAAAACCTGAACTTTAAATGATGAAGCCTGTGGCATAGTTTGAATATGCCATAAGTTGTCTAATAAGCACTGTTGTTTATCTGTGAGTTCTATTCCAATCATTGGTCGAAATTTCTTATTCATATCATAACATTTTGATAGAGGATATCTTCCAAAT
>NW_020204347.1:3893-6250 GCF_001531365.2 Cynara cardunculus var. scolymus
ATCTTGAATATTGGAGTTGCTTTCTAAATCTTGAATTTCTTTTTCTAATTTTTTAAGTTGCTCAACATTTGATGCTTGCTGTTTCCAATATTCTTTTAGATACTGTGTTTTTATTTTATTATTTTGATTACAATTTATTTGAACTTTATTGCTCATGGCTTAAATAGTTTGTTAATATTCCTAGATAGCATATCTGCTATCCCATTATTTTTTTCCTTTGATATGTTCAAAATTTATTTTATATCCACATCCTTGTATAATATTTTGTAAATTGATCCATCGTGTCTTATTAACTTTTTTGCTTTGATCATTTTTTATAAAGCGAACTATAGTTTCACAGTCTGTTCTTACTGTAAATTCATTATGTAAAAATATTTTAAAATTTTCTAAAACATTTATTAGAGCTTGTATTTCGAAATCTAAACTCGTCAGTTCATACCTGTTTTGTTAAAGTTTCCACTGGCATACGAGCATATTTTTTCTGTCTCTTTAGGGCTATATTTATTAGGTTTACAAAGAAGCACGGCTCCCCATCCTTCTTTACAACCATCTACTTCTATAATTATATAATCTGTAACTAATGGTAGTTCTAGGGGCTTCATATTTCTAACTGCCTCTTTTATTATTCCAACCAATTTTATATCTTCATTGTTAAAATGTCTTTGTCCATTTTTAGTAGTTTTACTACATAAAGGTCCAACTAATTTTGAAAGATTAGGAATAAATTATAAATTTCCTAGCATAATTTATTAATCCTAAAAATGCCTGTATCTGTTTAAGAGTTTCGAATTTTTCTGGGAAACCTAGAATTTTTGTAGAAATGTGTGATTGTAATTCTATTTTTCCATTACCTATTTCTAAACCAAGAAAAAATATATTTTCCGTTTAAACAATTCCATTTTTCTTTTTGAAACTACTATACCGTTCTTCTTAATTTTTTCGAAGATCTTCTGTAAGTGTTTTTCATGTTCCTGCACCGTTTCACTGGCAACTAAAATGTCATCAATATATACTAAACAAAAATCAAATTTAAGAAAAATGTTATCCATAAATCTTTGAAATATAGATGGAGCGTTTTTTAATCCGAAACTAAGAACGTTCCATTTATACTGTCCTTCTGAACATGTAAAAGCTGTTCATGGTTTGAAACTCTCTTCTAGCTGTAATTGATTGTATCCTGATTTTAAATCAAATTTTGAGAATACTTATTTCTTTTGTAGAAGATTTAATTGACTGTCTTTATTTGGGATATTGTAGCCATCATCTTCTGTATTATCATTTAATCTTTTATAATTATAAACTATTCTGGCCTTTCCCCTTTTAATTTCACAGTGATTTCTTACTATAAATGATGCTGATCTATGAGGGCTTGATTTTCTAATTAATCCTTGTTGTAACATTTCTGGTTTTTGTTTTTTTAATTCGTCTTTGTCTAATGGACTATACTCTATATTTGCTGTTCTAATTGTAATTTCGGGATTTTTTAATCTAAATTTGCATATGTAGTTAACCTTAGATTTTGTAATATCTTCTCCAATTAATCCTATTTTTTCTAAATACAAAATTATAGGATAATTACTACTAGTTGTAATATCATTCCCCTTTTTCTGCTTCGTTTAACTGCTTCGTTTTCTACAAAAGACTTATTTTGATTGTGCTTTAAAAAATCTAAATTACCTTGTCCACCACGCTTTCGGGCAAACTCTGATGTATTTTGATAACGTAAGGTAGGAAAACTATAACTATGTTTACTTAATGTAATAAAATTTCTATTGATTGTTATACCTCCGTTGATAGCAAAAATAAAGTTTAAACCGAGTACAAAATCTGTTGATTTAATATGTTCTGGATTTATATTTACATGTGGAATATCATATTTGATACTATAATTTCCTGCAAAATCTAAGAATTGTATTCCTGTTGGTTCTATATGATTTTTAATTTGAATTAATCTATTTTCAAAATTAATCTATTTTCAATTGTTCTAGTAAATAAATTGTAGGTTAGCTTCTTATGATATTCTATAGGTACTAAACCATAAGAAATTACACTTTTTGTTGCTCCTGTATCTAATAATGCTGTTAAATCTAAGAATTTATTAGTATCTAATAATGCTGTTAAATCTAAGAATTTATTAGTATCTAACCATAATCGGTGATTACAATCGGACAATTCTATCTCTATGATTACAATCGGACAATTCTATCAATAATGCTACTGACAAATGTTACCTAACTTTATCTTTAAGTTAAAGGAAACAAATACAATCTAAACATTTGTAAGTCTAAGAAACCAAAGGTCAAAAAGCCTATAATAGACTAGTATGTTAAAGTCTAAAAGAAAACAGGAAACATGTC
>NW_020204347.1:11262-13463 GCF_001531365.2 Cynara cardunculus var. scolymus
CGATGATCCTGACGGTCTCCATAAATAATAACTGTTCTCTGGTCTGGCAAAATAATTCTGATCATCTTTTGATTATAATCAATGCTAGCCTGATACTTTGCCAACCAGTCCATACCCACTACTATGTCAAATTCTTTCATTGGCGTTGGAAATAACCGGATCGGGAGTTCAAAGTTTTCAATGACAATAAGACAGTCATTGAACATACTAGTAACAGTTTCCTAATTATTAGCAGTATCAACTACTAATTTATCATCAAGCAGCACAGAATTCAGACATGCAGTTTGAGCAAACAATGGTGATACAAACGAAAAGTTTGCACCAGAGTCAAATAACACTTTAGCACGTATTGAATTCAGGAGAAAAGTACCTGTTACTACATCTGGTGATGCTTCTGCCTCATTCTTAGTCATTTGGAAGGATCGTCCCCACGCCCCTCCTTGTCCTCCTTGATTCCCAATAGCTCTTCCCCGATTACCCATTGTCAACTGCGGATTTCTTAACAAGGGGCAATTTGGTCGAATATGATCCGGAGATGTACAGTTAAAACACCTTTTGTTAGTTGGACAATTTCAGGATAGATGACCCGCTTCACCACATTTATAACATTTTCTCGGATCCATTTTATCATTACCCTGCTGAACTTTCGTACTGCTCTTTTGTTCAGATCGGTTGTCATATCTCACAGTCTTGGATCCTCTAAAAGACGAAGGTCCTTCCTATTTCCTTTTGTCAACAATCTTCCCTTTTGACTGTCTATTCTTGTTTCTTTCAGTCACCTCAGCCGCTTCTACTGTTAGTGGAAAGGTATTGGGGTTCATTGCAATAACAAATTCCCCGATTGAGGGCTTCAGACCCCAAATAAACCTTTCTATTTTCCTTGATTCAGTTGAAACATAATGATCAGCAAAACGAGAGTATTCAATAAATTTTTCAGTATACTCCCGTACAGTCCTATTTCCTTGTTCCAGCTTCAGAAAATCTTCCTCCATTTGTCTTACAGCAGTTTTAGGACAAAACTGGTTTTTAAATCGATCCACGAATTCCATCCATGACATAGACTGTAAAACATCCGTTCTAGTAGGCGATTCTACTTCCCACCAGAATAAAGCATTTGACTTCAATACTGATACAGCAAATCGTACTTTATCTGTTTCTGGGCACCAAATGGTATTGAACACAGATTCTATCTCTTTGATCCAGCACATTGCCTTCACCGGATCTCTTTCTCCAGAGAAAGTTGGTGGTTTACATGCTAAGAATGTCTTAATATCTCCCTCTCTATTATGAGTGATTGGAGCAGATGGATAAACCTCTACTCTTTTTGTTTCTACTCTAACAGGTATCCTCATAATAGATATCAGAGTTTCTCGTAATTTCCCCATTTCCTCTGCTAACACATCTCTGGTTATATATTCCGGGTGTGGTACCGTTTCTCCCTGAACATTCCCAGAGTGTGATTCTTCCTGCTCAGAATGTATTTCAGTTTCTCCCCTTCCTTGAGACTGACTTCTCCCTCTTCCTCGTCCCATTGGTCTTCCTCGACCTCTATTTCCAGCTGTATTGACTGGAAAATTAACCAAAGATTCCTCTCTTTCTTCAGATTCTGGACGACCTATTCTTTCGGATCTTCTGGTTCGGTTAGACATCTGTAGAATTTGATATTAATATTCACGTATTCACATTCCCAAATATAATAAAGTATTCAAGTTCAGATATGTACCTATAAATTTATAATTACACTGGCCAGATGTAATTAAAATTTACCTTACACACTGTTCTTTCAACTTATCATATTTATTTCCAATGGTACTATGTCCGGGACCCTTAACATGCAATATAACAGTTTAAGTCTAGGTATCATGCTGTTAAAATACCTAAATCCCTTAAACTCAGGCTCTGATACCATTTTGTAACGTCCCAACCCACACATAGCATTTAACACATATTTCATACCAAAGAAATACATATTCATATACATCTGGTCCCTTAGTACAAGAATCWMMAATCATGACCAAATACAAGGTCCAAAAATTCAAAATACAATCTTGTACTAATCAACAAAAGCAGTTCTGCAGCCGAATGCATATAAGAAAAGCATTAAATATTTCCCTTTCCTTTACCTTCTATACTTCCTGCAATACACATTTTAAAATCACAAAACGAGGGTTAGACTGAAAAGTCTAGTGAGTTACCCTAAT
>NW_020204347.1:13642-15077 GCF_001531365.2 Cynara cardunculus var. scolymus
CCCAATTATAATGTGACCAAATCTGTAGGTAGTGTCCTTCGGCAAGCAACTTGTAATTATTCCATGTGAATGACACAGGTAGCTTGGGTGTCTCTTGGCCTTGCTGTATCCATGACTTTATTGAAACGTCCCAACCCACACATTGCATTTAACACATATTTCATACCAAAGAAATACATATTCATATACATATGGTCCCTTAGTACAAGAATCTACAATCATGACCAAATACAAGGTCCAAAAATTCAAAATACAATCTTGTACTAATCAACAAAAGCAGTTCTGCAGCCAAATGCATAAAAGAAAAGCATTAAATCTTTTCCTTTCCTTTACCCTCTATACTTCCTGCAATACACATTTTAAAATCACAAAACGAGGGTTAGACTGAAAAGTCTAGTGAGTTACCCTAATCATGTAATTGCAGGGTGAAGGATCACCAAAACCTTTATGAAACAATTATTCACGTATATCACAAATATATGAATACACAAGAAGGTAATATCAAATCATTTTCCACTTTCAAGCTAACCACGTAGTTATATAAGTTCCATACCTTTGAACCAATCGGGTTCCATTTAATACCATTTTAAACCTTTTCTTTATCAAATGAGGTTTAAACAAAGATTCAGGCCAAACCTGACATTTCCTTCTCAATAACATCCAGACTATGATTTCCATTAAGAACCTTGATCCTAAATCTTTAAATCACAAAGAAATAAAGATTCTAGACCACGGTAGTCTTAAGGAGTATAATAGAAAGTGTTATATAATATCACACACAGACAATGCCACCCTTATATCAAATGGACACCTCTCCTTGATATGACACCCTTATATCAAATGGACACCTCTCCTTGATATGCCACCCTTATCACTTCATCAAAACATTTATAAAATAATTCTGAATAGACCGCAGTCATTGGAATTGTTATCAGTCTGAAAACATTTATATCAAAACTTCATTTTTATGATAAAATAATAATTTCTTTTAAAACACAAGACATCCTCACAACTCCGATCAACAAATCCGGTCAACAAGTTCGGTCAACAACCGTCCGGTTTAAAACACAAAATATCATCACAAATCCGGTCATAAAGTTCGGTCAACAAATCCGGTCAACAATCATCCGGTTAACAAGTCCGGTCAACAACCGACCGGTTTAAAACACTTGGAATAAAGTCCATTTTGTCCGGGCATCTAATCCGGTCAACTCACCACATACTCTTTGAACGGTTTACACTTAGAACAAATTCACATTTTGAACGGATAACAAATCCGGCCAACAGTCCGTTCAAGACTCGTCCTGTTTAAGACTAAACCGCTCACCGCATGGTCGTATTCCTACTTCTTAGTTTAAAATCATAAATACTACTACCATTTATAAACCGCTCAACACTCAACCGGTTTACCAACTCCGGACAACAAACCGCTCAT
>NW_020204347.1:17073-18240 GCF_001531365.2 Cynara cardunculus var. scolymus
TCCTACTTCTCAGTTTAAAATCATAAATACTACTACCATTTATAAACCGCTCAACACTCAACCGGTTTACCAACTCCGGACAACAAACCGCTCATAGCTTGTCCGGTTTAAACTAGTCCGGTCAATAAACCACTCAAGGCCTATCCGGTTTAAGAACAATCCAGACAATAAACCGCCTAAGGCTTGTCCGGTTTAAATGCTTATCCGGTCACCCTTTGTCCGAATAAACACTTAGACAATAAAATCAAGGTTTCTTTCCAAATAAGAACAATACGAAACATGCAAATAAAACTAGTAGAATCTTTATACAAAAGATTTAGAAACCAYTCACYTTGTAAAGCTTTTGAAACCAAACTGCTAGAAATCGATCTCTTTTGAAACTYGACACTTGAAACMAACTTGAAATCACCTCCTTTTCTAAACYGGACAACASTTCTTWAAAACYCTCWCAATTCMTCTSAAAATAGCAGGGGTCAACAAATGAAGAGAGACTACCCTTTTTATACCTCCCAAATATGGAAGGTCGGCTCAAACCGCCTTCCATACTCCCCTTTCCACCTCATGCTACCCACATGCATCCATGCATACACACATGCATACATACCCATGTATAATTTGCATGCATAAATACATATATACATTTATATTTTATGCATACATAAATATGTATATATATATATATATTTATCCAATTAAATGCACAAATTTGCATACCAGCATGTATCAAACATATTAGTTTATCATGCTATCATACAATTATTTAATAAAATAATCACGTATTAAATACCTTGGGTAATAACCAGGATCTGGTTATCACATTAAAAGCCACGGGTATTCTGATCTCATCTTTGACTCCAACTCCCAGGTCGCCTCCAGTTCTTTGTGAAACTTCCACTGTACTTTAACCAGACTTATTTCTTTGTTTCTCAACACTCTGATTTTTCTGTCAATTACCGCTTCTGGTGTTTCCACAAAATTTATTTTACTGTCTAATTGAATCTCTGGCAAAGATACAGCTAGATTTGGATCAGCCAAACATTTCCGCAGATTCGATACATGAAAAGTGTTATGAATCCGATTCAATTCTTCTGGTAGCTCTAACTGATATGCTACTGGCCTGATTCATTTACAAATTCTGAATGGCCCGACATACCTTGGACTGAGCTT
>NW_020204347.1:18330-25843 GCF_001531365.2 Cynara cardunculus var. scolymus
CATCCATGCATACACACATGCATACATACCCATGTATAATTTGCATGCATAAATACATATATACATTTATATTTTACGCATACATATATATATATATATATATATTTATCCAATTAAATGCACAAATTTGCATACCAGCATGTATCAAACATATCAGTTTATCATGCTATCACACAATTATTTAATAAATTAATCACGTATTAAATACCTTGGGTAATAATCAGGATCTGGTTATCACATCTATGACATCGTTGGGGTGTACTTCCTTTATATGATCAAAACAAATGGCTGTTGAACAAGCTAGTTTCTTTAGATATTTTTGTTGTTCAATTATGTGGCTAATAAATACTCGCTTTCTAGCTGGTCTGTATGTTTGACTATCTGCTTCTGGTAACGAGGAAAATATTTTACATCCAATTGTTGGTGCATCCGAATAAGAGGCAATATTTCCAGCTATTAGAATAAATTTTTCTCCAAATTTGTCGAGGAGTTCTTTTGTCTTTGGATTCAAGCTGAATTCCATATAATCAATCATACCGTTGTGGTAAAAATTGAGAATTTGTTCTGAAGTCAAGGTTGCTTTTCTTAAATCGAGTTGTAATAGCAGCCTATTGTGTACTAAAGAATTGTGTGTTCTTTGAACTATTGTTACTCCTTTGTATTTATCTTCATTGAATGCAATGTCGATAATCTGTTGTTGTAGCTCATAAAGAATGAGAGGGAATTATGTACAAATCTTCTGTGAAATAATACCGTCCAATTCAGGAATTCGATCCAAAATTGGTTGCATTGTCTGTCTCCAAGGAATATCGATAATCCTTGCTTTAAAGTTGTTGAAATCTCTTTGTAACGCTGTGTATGTTTCAGATTCCTTTTTCTCGAGTTTTGTTTGTAATTTTAAAAGTATTTCCTCGAGAATAAAATTCTTTTGTTTCAGAATTGAATTTTCAATTTGGGTCTGTGTAGACTGTTGATTTTGGCCAGATTGCATGAGCTGTTGCTGTAATTTGGCAATAACTTCTTCTTGAGCTTTAATCATTTGCTCAGGATTTGTTTTTGCCACTTTTGAAAAAGTTTTTACTTCTTCGGGCTCTATGTAAAAGCTGTTTATCCCAAAGGCTTCCCTTCCACTATTCATGGCTTCAGAAAAACTGTAAAAGCCTTTGAATACTGGGTTGGGACACTGTATATATTTTCTCATTGCTTCCCAGTTATTGAAAATTCCAATTTTTGTTCCTCTATAAACCACATAGTGGGAAAAACGTTTGGGTTGTTTTTGAGGAGTTGTAAGTTTTTGCTCAGAAAAATAAACACTTAACGCATTTAAAACCCCATTATATTTTCCTTTGATATGTTCAAAATTTATTTTATATCGACATCCGGTTAGATACTAATAAATTCTTAGATTTAACAGCATTATTAGATACAGGAGCAACACAACAATCTATAATATAATGAAAGCAACATAAGATCTATATTATAAACTTTACATAATTTAGAAACGTAGAGAAATCCATCGCTACCAGGGAGCGTATATGCAGCGAACGAATTTTTTATTTTATTTTATTTTAGTTTTTCCTCGAGAATAGAATTCTTTTGTTTTAGAATTGAATTTTCAATTTGGGTCTGTGTAGACTGTTGATTTTTGCCAGATTGCATGAGCTATTGCTGTAATTTGGCAATAACTTCTTCTTGAGCTTTAATCATTTGCTCAGGATTTGTTTTTGTCACTGATCTTATGTAGCTTTCATAACTTATATAAAGAGGGATATGAAAAAAATTTAAATGAAAGGATTGGAAAGTAAAAATTAATTTTTGGGAGATAGGTATTTTAAATATTGAAAAAACTCTTGAAATCATAGGTTCGGTAAACTTAAAAAAGCTTGAATTTAGTCTTCTAATATACTAATTGTATAAGTTATTCTTGGACCTATTCCTATATTTTTGTTATTAGCATATTGTTGTTTCCAAATGTCAATTTTTGTTCCTCTATAAACCACATAGTGGGAAAAACGTTTGGGTTGTTTTTGAGGAGTTGTAAGTTTTTGCCCAGAAAAATAAACACTTAACGCATTTAAAACCTGAACTTTAAATGATGAAGCCTGTGGCATAGTTTGAATATGCCATAAGTTGTCTAATAAGCACTGTTGTTTATCTGTGAGTTCTATTCCAATCATTGGTCGAAATTTCTTATTCATATCATAACATTTTGATAGAGGATATCTTCCAAANATCACACACAGACAATGCCACCCTTATATCAAATGTACACCTCTCCTTGATATGCCACCCTTATATCAAATAGACACCTCTCCTTCATATGCCACCCTTATATCAAATGGACACCTCTCCTTGATATGTCACCCTTATATCAAATGGACATCTCTCCTTGATATGTCACCCTTATATCAAATGGACACCTCTCCTTAATGCCACCCTTATCACTTCATCAAAACATTAATAAAATAATAGACCGCAGTCATTGGAATTGTTATCAGTCTGAAAACATTTATATCAAAACTTCATTTTTATGATAAAATAATAATTTCTTTTAAAACACAAGACATCCTCACAAATCCGGTCAACAAGTCCGGTTTAAATACTTGGACTAAAATTCACTTTGTCCGGATATCAAGTCCGGTCAACACATCACACACTTGTTGAACGGTTTAACACTTAGAACAATATTATATTGAACGGATATCAAATCCGGACAATAGTCCGCTCAAGGCGTGTTCGGTTTAAAAATAAACCGCTCCCCATGTGGTCGTATTTCTACTTCTCTGTATAAAATCATAAGTAATACTACCAATTATAAACCGCCCAACACTCAACCGGTTTACCAACTCCGGACGATAAACCGCTCATGGTTTGTCCGGTTTAAAACTAGTTCGGTCACTAAGCCGCTCAAGGCTTATCCGGTTTAAGAACAATCCGGACAATAAACCGCCTAAGGCTTGTCCGGTTTAAATGCTTATCCGGTCACCCTTTGTCCGGATAAACACTTAGACAATAAAATCAAGGTTTCTTTCCAAATAAGAACAATACGAAACATGAAAATAAAACTAGTAGAATCTTTATACAAAATATTTAGAAACCACTCACCTTAWAAAGCTTTTGAATCCAAAACGTTAGAAATCAACCCTTTTGAAAACTTGACACTTGAAATCTCCTTCTTTTTGCAAACCAGACAACACTTCTTAAATGCTCTCAACTTACTCAAAAATAGCAGGAAAGAGTAAATGAGGAGGTGAAGCCCCCTTTTATACCTTCCAAATAGGGAAGGTCAGCTAACTGCCTTCTTTCCCCCCCTCCACCTCACACTTTGACACATAACCATATATACATGCATACATACATATCCATACTTCCATGCATGCATAATAATCACATATATATGTATATACTCACACAAAATATATATATATATATATATTTATATTTATATATCCAAATTAATTCACAAATTCTCATACCGGCATGTATCAATTATCATGGTATCACGTAATTATTAAATCAGATAATCACGTATTAAATACCTTTGGTAGTAACCAGGATCTAGTTATCACATGTAACATTTCTGGTATTTGTTTTTTAAATTCGTCTTTGTCTAATGGACTATACTCTATAGTTGCTGTTCTAATTGTAATATCGGGATTTTTTAATCTAAATTTGCATATGTAGTTAACCTTAGATTTTGTAATATCTTCTCCAATTAATCCTATTTTTTCTAAATGCAAAATTATAGGATAATTACTACTAGTTGTAATATCATTCCCCTTTTCTAATTCGTGTGTTAAGAAATTAGTGAGTAACTTAACTGCTTCGTTTTCTACAAAGGACTTATTTTGATTGTGCTTTAAAAAATCTAAATTACCTTGTCCACCACGCTTTCAGACAAACTCTGATGTATTTTCATAACGTAAGGTAGGAAAACTATAACTATGTTTACTTAATGTAATAAAATTTCTATTGATTGTTATACCTCCGTTGATACCAAAAATAAAGTTTAAACCGAGTACAAAATCTGTTGATTTAATAAGTTCTGGATTTATATTTACCTGTGGAATATCATATTTGATACTATACTTTCCTGCAAAATCTAAGAATTGTATTCCTGTTGGTTCTATATAATTTTTAATTTGAATTAATCTATTTTCAACTGTTCTAGTAAATAAATTGTAGGTTAGCTTCTTATGATATTCTATATGTACTAAACCATAAGAAATTACACTTTTTGTTGCTCCTGTATCTAATAATGCTGTTAAATCTAAGAATTTATTAGTATCTAACCATAATCGGCATTGCAAATTAATCATAGTAATTGAACCTGTAGTTTGAATAAATGTTTGTTCTTCATATTCTTGAGCCATTTTATTTTCTTCTTTATGAGGTGCATCAATTTTTCTTTCTATATTGTTGACCTTTTCGCTTATATTTGTTAATAAATTATCTACGTATATAACTTTTTCTTCTATATTACTTATTTTTAATTTATGTAATTCGGCTACTATTTCAAGTTTTTCAATTGTTTCATTGTATACTTCAGTGTCAATTCCTTTCTTTTTAATGTCTTTATCTGTATTTAATTCAATATTAAAGACTTTTTTAAGGCAAATGTAACAAATTTCTTTAAAACATATATTACATTGTGATCTTTTATCTATACTTGGATAATATCCGCAATAAAAGCATTTTTTATATAATTATTTCCTCTTTTATAAATCCAGTTATGTTGACATTCTTCCTGTTCTGTATTAACATATGTATATGTAATTTTTGTAAGTGATTTATCCTCATCACTATATATGCTATATATTGATTCATTATCAGAGTTATCTGTTTCTACTAATTCTATATTATAATCTCCTATTTGTTCTATTAAATTACTTCTTTATGTATTTTTATTTTTATTGGGGCATTTATTAGCTAAATGTTTTTCATCTCCACAAATAAAACATTTACATTTTCGTGTTTGAGGTTTTTTAACATATTTATTATTATAAGGTTTATATCCTCTTTTATATGTAGTACTTTTCCTAAGTTTTTTATTTTTATTACTATAATGACCACATGCTTGTGGTGTATATAGATAGTTGTTTTACAAAATGCATAAGCATTCTTTTTTAATTGTTCTTATAAAGCTACTTCTTTACATTTGTCTTCTAATATACTAAATGTATAAGTTATTCTTGGACCTATTCCTATATTTTTGTTATTAGCATATTGTTGTTTGTATATATCTTCCTAAATCTCCTGGTAATTTTACAAAGTATTTATCACATAAATTATCATCCATAGCTTGACCTGTTTGTGATAGTAATCTTGTAAAATCTAGTGTAAATTCATTTATATATTTCATGTCAGCTATACTTAACTGTTCTAAATTTCTAATTGCTGTATTTTGTATTAAAGTATTATTTTTTGCTGGATCGACTCCTAATATAAGAGTTCTTATTTGTGATGTAAAATTGTAGGGATTATCTCCTAAAGCTTTTAGACTATTGACTTCATTTAGGTCTTGTGCTTTTTTGCTTTGCCAAATACCTAAGGCTATTGGTCCTAATGTTGTTTCTAAGTAAGAAAACATATCCATACTATCTTTTTTGTTAGTTTCCCACATTCTTACTACTGTTTGTTCCCATGCCAATATTTCATCCATCCATAACTGTGGCTTATGTTGCTCTAATAATAACATACTACTACTATGTATATTTCCTATAGGTAATCTTTTACCTTTTCCTATTGTGTTTGATTCTTGTTGATAATCTATTGAAGGTTTAGTCCATAATTCTCTTCCAAACTCTTCTTGCGTAGATGTACCTGGTTCTTGCCACTTTATTCTTTTATTTGGATTCGCCATGTAGGTATCCATAAAAGAGTGTTCTTGTCCTTGTTTATAAAAATCTGCTATCATAATTTTTCCCTGTACTATATCTTCTACTAATGGTAAATTATAATAATTTTGTAGTTTATTATAACTTTCTTCATATGTCATWCCTAAATTTGTCATACATTCTATTATCATATCATCAACTTCTTCTTGTATAGTTAATTCTGTAAATTTTCTATTAATTATTTGATCTAATGTTTTATTAGTTTCTTCAGTTTTAAAAGTTGTATTTGTTTCGTTATTAGTTATATCTTCTTCTAAGTAATCAATTAAGYTAWAWTCATACTCTTCTTCTTCGAATTTATCGAATCCAAGATTTATAAAATTTTCACCATCTTCATCACAATCTTCATCATTTTCTGTATCATATATAGGTCTGTATCATATTCAATATTCATAAAATTACAATCTGTATTTATATTATTGTTATCTTCTATTTCTTTTGGTGTATCTTTTGTATAATTTATAAATCTTATACTTTGTGTACATCTATATCATCATATATAACACTTTTTTGTGGTATTAGAATTTCATTTTCTTGTTCTTTTATATCATCTAATTTCCATTCTAATCCAGCTAATACTTCAGGATCTATTTTTTCTGGATTTATCATATGTATAGATTTTGATGCGATAGTGTTAACTATTCCTTCAATATTTACTTTATATTTCATTCCTGATCTATTACTTGCCTTTCCTAACATTCCTATACTTATAACTATATTATTACCTTCGTAATTTTCATATCCTTTCTTTACAACCATCTACTTCTATAATTATATAATCTGTAACTAATGGTAGTTCTAGGGGCTTTATATTTCTAACTGCCTCTTTTAGTATTCTAACCAATTTTATATCTTCATTGTTAAAATGTCTTTGTCCATTTTTAGTAGTTTTACTATATAAAGGTCCAACTAATTTTGAAAGATTAGGAATAAAAAACTACAAAATTATTATAATTTACCATTAGTAGAAGATATAGTACAGGGAAAAATTATGATAGCAGATTTTTATAAACAAGAAAAAAAGGGGGGTATGGCGGATTTTTTGGGTTTCCGTTAAACCACAGAAGAAGGTAAGGCAGAGTATACTTACAAAGAAATTTGACGGTGTTGGAGAAGGGAGAGCATGTGCAGCGTTTGACGGTGTTGAAGTAGGGAGCGTATAACGAATTTTTTTTTTATATAGTAAGGGATATGATATGAGGTACTTGAAAGGAAATGGAAGAGTAAAAATAACTTAGAGAGATAGAGAGAAGGGGTTTAGTGACTCATTGGATTTTGAAGGCTCAAATTGTAATTGCTTCGTTTCGATCTTGTTTACAATGGATACAAATGAAGGTATTTATAGACCTTCAATGTTATCTCTATGATTACAATCGGACAATTCTATCACTAATGCTACTGAAAAATGTTACTTAACTTTATCTTTAAGTTAAAGGAAACAAATACAATCTAAACATTTGTAAGTCTAAGAAACCAAAGGTCAAAAAGCCTATAATAGACTAGTATGTTAAAGTCTAAAAGAAAACAGGAAACATGTCGGATTGGATTAAATCGTCATGGCTTCCGTCAGCTTCTCTAGATATCTCTATGTGTACTGTCGACTGATACTGGTGATG
>NW_020204348.1:0-1297 GCF_001531365.2 Cynara cardunculus var. scolymus
TTCTAACTCCCTTTCATATTTGTTTTTCAACCAGAGCCTCTGGACCCTATCTATCGCTTTTGAATCTTATTCGTTTTCCTTCCCCTTTGAAACCAGAGCCCCTCTGGTCCTCGCTCACTAAAATCATTTATATGACTAAGTGTGTCCATTCGCCCAGAGCCTCTGGTTTCCACCCTACTTGCATTATATTGTTCTCACAACCAGAGCCTCTGGCTTTCGATTCTTTGCAACCTTTATCTTGATCATTTCATCTCATACTCCATTTCATCATTCAACCAGAGCCTCTGGTTCCAAAGACCAGAGCCTCTGCTTTCCTTCGCTTGCTATACATTCTTTTTATCAACCAGAGCCTCTGGTTCTAAAGACCAGAGCCTCTGGTTCTAAAGACCAGAGCCTCTGGCCTTGATTTCTTTGATAGCAAAGTCTTCATCATTTAATTTAATACTTCATTTATTTTTCATTCTTTTCAACCAGAGCCTCTGGATTTCAAATCCTTTGCAACCAGAGCCCCTCTGGTCTCAAGATTCATTCATTTTCTTATCCATTGTCATACTAGACCATATTTCATTCTTTTTCATCACCTTTCACAACCAGCGCCTCTGGTTGTATAGACAGAGCCTCTGGTCATCCAAAATGTAAACTCCCTATGTTTCTCGGGGGAGTTTTTACATTTCACTTCATATCTCCATGCATCCTTTGAAGGGGAGCAAAAGTTTACATTTGTAAACTTGCATTTTCCATCTAGAGCCTCTGTTCTACTATCCAGAGCCTCTGGTCCCATAAAATGCTACATATGAATATAATACCAAACCTCCTCTGGTTTTATAAAATGGATTGACATAGTTAACCAAAGCCTTTGGTTTGTTAACTAAAGCCTCCACATCATGTCAATCCTACATCACTACTTGTCTTCATCGACATTTCAACCAGAACTCCTTTGGTTCCTCACTCAAGATATCATGCCCAACCAGAGCTCCTCTGGTTCCATGAAAATACATTTACAATAAAACTCATCTTAATTGAAAACCATTTTCAAGATTATACAAAATTGCAGCTTATGTGACTAAAAACTATACAACAAGGGTTTTTAGAATACCAAAACTTCATAATTAGTATTAATCTTACAATTAGATGAGATTTTAATTTTTTTTGGGAAACGTCTTCACCAAGCTGTTATTTGGAATGAATCTTCATTTCAAATCCTTTATGACGTCACTCAAACCACGCGCCTGACACAAAACAGGTTGTACCCTTTTGCCGTTTCAACCTTTTTCCCTCCCAAACCCCAGCTTGACAC
>NW_020204348.1:1505-2926 GCF_001531365.2 Cynara cardunculus var. scolymus
CTTCAAACCTACAACTTCATCCCAAATGGCCTCCTCCGCTTCTGACGCTTCCAATAACAATGACAGCCGCATCCAATCCACCAGCACCGACAACCGTGCAATCATCTTCTTGCCCATGAAACCAAACAATCACATGATCGAACTGCGTGATACACTTTTTGATGACAGATTTGCTATTATGATTGAGTTCTTCAAGAACTGTATCCTTCTTCCTGCCCTAACTCTGGTGAACCCAAACGTACCATTAAAGTACGTTCAACAATACTGGCAAACTTGCGAGTTTGATCCTCCAAGTCATTGAATAATGGGAGACATAGACGCTCCAAACGACATGATTTGCTTAGTAAAAAATTCACGAGTAAAAATTTCGAAGGTGTTATGCATTCCCACCAGACGGGAACTCGAGATCGAACAATATGACGAACCACCTTCCTCCGAGGACATTCTAAGGTTTGTAAGGATGGTAGGGTACAACCGGGAAATACGAAACATCTCAGATTTCAAAAGACAATTCCTCCCACCAATGTGGAATTTGTTCTTTTCCATCCTCAACCGCTCTCTCACATGCAAGCTGGCTCCCTCGATAAAAGAAATCTCAACATAATGACAATTATGTATGGGCTTTTCTTCAACCTACCTCGACTACGCCCTCATCATCTACACCGAGATCCACGCGACCATGCTCAAAAAGTGCAAACTTCAAGCCGCTGGGAAGCCACTTTCTGCTGTTCTCTTTCCCCGCTTCCTTGCACTCTTGATTGGGGATGCAATGAGGCAACACGGTCTACCTGCCATAGAGCCATACATCCCGATTTACAAGATGCAGGGACATCGCCCAACACTCTTGAAGGAAGGATACACAATCCAGCGACCGCTGTCTCGGGCTATGCTCACTGTCATTCCATCGACAAGAGAGATACACCAAGCCTATGAACGCTCCATGTTGTCCCAAGAACCGAGGGCAGCTACCTCGGAGCACTTAGAGTCATCCCCCCTCCAAAGGAGCACAAGCATCGTCTTCATCGGATGATGAAAATGATCATGATGATGCTAGTGCCTCCCCCGGCCTTCACCAAAATATTCCCCACCCTCCTATCCAAAGGGCAACCACATCTACTACCCCTGGCGATCAAAGCCAAAGGGGTATTGAAACAGGATGACCCAGTCCCACCCAAACCCAAGCCAGCCATTTAGAGGCCATCCTTCGGGCCTCTGGAGATGAACAAGCCGAGGAACCACATATACCATCACCCCTCTCTCAACAGAGAGGTGATGAAGAGATAAGAGCCCTTTCACCTCAGGGCTCGCCACTACCCCGCACACACAGAGAAGCATTTGTTGCTTCTGACATTGATCCCATAGATCGTTCAGAGTGATCTTCAATTCGTGCACCACTCCCTTCGGTATTTGATCTACCAAAA
>NW_020204348.1:3291-5193 GCF_001531365.2 Cynara cardunculus var. scolymus
CAATCCCTTGCCATCCTCCAACGCCATCTAAACCAAATAGACACCCAAACCGAAACCAACTCATCCCGCCTCCAAATCCTCCAACAAACCATAACCCAACGACACAATACCATATCATCCTTAGCCACCCAAAGAAACCAAGTCATTATCCAATCCCTCGCCACCCTCACGGCTCAGGCAACTGTGACCGATGAAAACCTAACCTACATCATTACCCAACTCCAAACCATCCTTCGCACCCTTCATCAACTACCAGCCTCCATCACCTCCCAAATACCTCAACCTCAACCTTCATCCACATCATCCATCAATGAAACTCTTGCCACCCTCACCAACCAAATGGCCACCATCCAAACAACCCTCACCCAATTACCCGCCACCATACTTAACCAAATCACATCACAAACTCAAGCCCCACTTCCCTCTGCAGGCCCCTCATATGAAGCAGCCTTCTCATCCTTCACTGCAGAGGTGAGGAATCTTATTGCTAACCTACCCCATCCTCCATCTTCTGCAACAACCTCTGTGCCACCTCCTCACTCTACAGACACAGACTTTGCCACAAGAGCAGATCTACGGGCTCTTTCAAAGGCGCTTATCTCTTCATTCAATGAGATAAATGCAAAGTTTGCTGCTCGATCCGTTGCACCCACCACTGCGCTGAGTAAGAGTTTAAAATGCCAGCAAGAACATACAAACACTCTCCTTCGCACAATGGAACAACGGTACAGAAAGGATCGAGTGTGCACTCTCGCTTCCCACATTCGCATGTGGAAAAAGAAGAATCGATCAAGAGTTTCCTGCTCTTCCAGCCGCCCCTACAAACGCCCAAGGCATGAAGACCAAGACCCCGATGATCAAGGTCTTGGACCTCATGAGGGGGAGACAGAGGTGGCTGCTACTCAACAAACAGGATCCCCTACACCACAACAACCATCCCAACAGCAGCAACCATCAACCCAACAAACCCAAGCTAGGGAACCAGAGGCCTTGCCCTCTGATGAAGAACAGAATATCCAAGTTCCCTTAGCCATAACTCCAGACCCCATCGTGTTGAGTTCCTCAACCGATGAAGAACCAACCACCCCACCAACACAACAAAACCAACCTCTTTCTTCTACACCCACAACAAACATACCCTTAACCCCTTCACCAACACCTTGCACAACTTAACCCTTCATCTTCTCCACACAACTAGAACCCACAACAACCAAACCTTCTTCACCCAACAACCGGAACCCATAACAACCCAACCTTCATCATCCCAACCAACCAAAGAAAACTCACCCACTACCCAAACACAACCAGCCGAGACACAACCTATGGTGCACGTGGACATTCCGTCTTCCTCAAGGAATCCTCCTCATGGCCTGGTGGACGAAATAATTCAAAACATGGAGTCGTTAAGGAGAAGACCTCAATTGCCGCCCAGGGAACCAATAATAATGGAAAATATGCATCAATACATGTACCGAGAACGCAAAGAAAGCCTGTCAACCAATCCTCCAATCATATCGCCAAAATCTATGAACCTTCTACATTATCATTTCATAAGACATACTACTCAGCCACCACAAGTTGTCTTTTCAAACGATGGAATAAGAAGAGTCATAGACTTGAAGATAAAGTCATTTGCCAACAGAGCCATACGCTACATCGAGTTCAATGTGAAGAGAGCCCATGGGGTAGTTAGCGTGTTCAACGAGAACGACCTCATCAACCTCAATCCATATGACTTGATTGAGTTATATGCCTGCACTGCTCAAAGGCAATATCATGGGATACGATTTGGAATGGCGAACAGAGCTATTGTCAAGACAATGGAGTCCCTAGTAGAGCTCAGAGCCAAGACAGATTTTGAAATTGCATTAAGGCTAGGCATTGAGAGATTATCCTGCACTC
>NW_020204348.1:5878-7726 GCF_001531365.2 Cynara cardunculus var. scolymus
TTATAACTAGATTATTAGTGTTATTGAGAGATCTGGGATCAACACAACACTTTACAAAAAATTGACAATTAAGCAAATATTATACGGATAAATCAAAATCAATACGGACAAGACACATATCAATTTTGATTAAAAATTTCAAATCGGAAGTTTTCAACACTTAGTCAAAATTTCAAAATGAAAATCGGACGTAACAAGTCAACTAGTCAAGGTCAACTAAGTCAACTAGTCAAAATACGAATAAGTCCGCTTAAAATCAAATAGATCAAAAAGTCAAATATTTAAATCGATCACAAAAGTCAAAATCCGTTCACAAATCCATTCACAAATCCGATCAAAAAGTCAAAGTCAAAGAACAATCATTCAAAAGATTCAAACCTGGTAAATCGCACAATAAATCGCACAAAATACAAACCTGTTAAGCGAATTTCTTAATCGCTGAAATATCCGCACAAAGCCCAACCGACTTACCAAACGATTTATTTAAATCGCTCAACTATCCGCACAAGGGTCGAACGATTTACCTCTTAATCCGATCACGACTTGACCAGTTTATTCTAATCCGATCAAATTCAATTCACAGGAAAAAAAAATACTAGTACAAACCGTACAAGCTTTAAGCGATAAACAAACTAAATCGACTAAGAGTTAATCGGACTAAAACTCGATCAAAAACACAAATTTCGCACTCTTTAACCAAAATTTTGGATCAAAAACATGAAAATTTATGACTTTTGAAGAACATTCAATAGTATTCAAAAACTCAAAAATCGATCAAATCAGGTTCAAAACTTGTTTAAAATAAAAAATATTGTGAATCAAACTTGTTCAAAATCAGATTGCGAATTTAGCGATGTAAATCAAATCGATTAGCAATCAGAATTCAACCAAAAAATGATCAAAAAACAGATCCTGGACGAAAGACAGATATGAACAGATCGAGAATCCTATAAATTCGTGCAAATTTGTTTAATCCTCTAATCAAAAACTGTTGCAGTCTGCTCTGATACCAATCGTGATTCCCAAAATCATACAAACATGATCAAGATCTTCAAGAAATAAGATGAAGAGAGAGTAGATCACCAAAAGTCTCTTGATTGATTGAGAGAGAAATTACAATGCTAATTTCATATTACAATTGTTAATGACTTGCTTAATGACAATTACAAAGGAAAAATACTATTTATACTAAGGAAGAAATAAAACTACACTATTACAAAACATGTAAAGTATGGAGAACTTGAATACAACAATAAATCTCATACTTCAACCCAACAACATGGACACTTAGCAATATGAGGAATTTCTAATTCATCGCCTCTGGTCCTTCTAGGGCGATGGTATTCAAAATTTATGCAACCACACACAATCATGCTTTTCACAACAATTTCTTAATTCGAGCATATTTTTAATACAACCGATTAAGTTTTCTATTATATGTAAATTAAACATAAGTGATCAGGCTTTATTTAATTGACATATAATAATCTGACCCGCTTTGTATATATATATGCATATTTTTAAATTGCTTGAAAACTATTTTGAAAATATTTGGTTATAGTTTGCGGTTTTTAAGGAAAAACTGGTGTTCTCTATAACTGAGGCTTTGATACCAAATCTGTCACACCCTGTTAAAGCGGAAACACGAGATGTAACAGGTAAGGGAGTCACAGCAGCAGGTATTAAATAACACCATTCAAGTTTTACAAAAATTCAAATTTAACATCCATAACCAAGTTGGAATAGAATAATTCTTTACAAAAGTTTCAAAATGAACTTAATCGGTGTCGTCACATATATGCTCCAAAAACTTAATTTCTTACTTATTTCCTGAAAAGCATGAAACAT
>NW_020204348.1:7741-9883 GCF_001531365.2 Cynara cardunculus var. scolymus
ATAAATGTAAATCTATAACGATGTTTAAAACTTGAGACGCTACTGAGCCTTTCCTGACCAATGGGCCCCATTATTTTACGAACGACCATAAGTAGCCCGTATACTCACTTAGGTCCCACAGTTCGTAGTAGTACTAATTCAGCGATGGTCCGAATTCCACATTATTAGATTAATAAAACATAGGTAATGTGCACCCTTTTCTAGGTGGGACTGTCAACACAATAGCGGCTATCCACAAATACCACGGCTAGGGGACATGCCCGAGTTAACAAGTAGCGTTTACGGATTGGGACTTTATTTGAAAATATACTCTCAAGTACATCAATTCATCATTTATATCATAGTGCAAAACATTCAATATTTCATGACATAAACAAATCTTGACTAAACAGTTCTTTAGTCCAACAGTTTTAAACAAATCTTGACTAAACAGTTCTTTAGTCCAACAGTTTCATAAATAAACAGTATAGTTTGCATAACTTCATGCTTTTCCCCCAGTTTAAATAAACAAAAAGCATTAAAAGTGGGGCCGTGAATACTCACTAGTTTGCTGTTTTGAATATCCAAGAGCTTGACTATGCTTGAAGCTCTAATCGTCCACCCTAGACTTTCCTATACAGTCCAACATCCAGAAATTAGATCACCTATAGGTTCTTGATAAAGATAAAGTAAATATGTCTTATGTAATGCCATTGAGTTTTCATGGTTTAAAGTTGATACTAATATCATTTGCTCTTTGAAATAGTCCAATATTTTATACCCAAGTCTTTAACATATGAAGAAACACTTGGACAGAAAAGAAATTCTAAATCTGGAATTTTTGGTCTCACAAATCACTGTCAAAAGGAACCTTCCATAACTCTTTTTGAGTCCAAATTTTTATATCATCAATAGAAATGAGTTAAACAGATTTTTCCCGAATATAAAGAATTTTGGATGGGTTTAAGGCACTCATTTAATACCCTACAACTTTGAGTGACACAGTCCCCAAGACAGATTGCACACTCTTCGAATGACGGCCATTTGGGGTGTCTAAACTCATCATTTTTAATTGATTTTAACTTTATTTTAAATTTTACACATAAGGCTAACTTCCAGAAAAAGAATCACCCATTGTCATTGAGTTTTGAAGAAGATTTAACCGTTTTAAAATGCATGCAAGATTCTATCAGCATTCCTCTTTTTGCACCATAATCTTGTATCAAGAACTTGAAGGCTCAAAACGTAATATGTTTTAGTGAGATCAGTTGCATTAGAAATATAACTCATTAAAGTACGTTGTAGAAGAAAAATCAGAACATTTGGACTTTTATTTTGAAAGATACAGTCGACACAAGTGCTAACAGAATCTGTCAGTTTTCAAAATACATCTTTTAATGATTAAATTCCACATACAATGTGGTTTTATCCTACTTTCTTAGAGTTCTAAGTTCGTGGAAAATAGATTATTATCATTTTGAAGACATTTTCATGTCTTTGATATATAATCTCCACTTTTGAATTCTCTAGAATATTTAATTACAAAAAACAAGAAGTAGGTGTAGAAAATGAGAATCTTTGTTATTATACAAAGGTAAGATAACTAGTGTGAAGTCCAAAAATCATATAAACATGATAAGATCTTCAAGAATTAAGATGAATAGAAAAGTAGAGAGAATATCATCAAAGATTGATTTGATTAAGAGAGAGAAAATTACAGCTCTAATCTTGATTACAATTTGCTAATCACTTGGTAATGACAATTACAAAGAAAATACTATTTATACTAGGAAATAGTAAAGCTACACTATTACAATATAAAATATACACTAAGGAGAAACTTGAATACAACTTTAACGCTCTTACTCAAACCCAATATTCTCCCCCTTTGGATTCAAGTTTGGACTCTTGTGAATTTCGTCTTTCGCAGTCCAAGAATTTTCTCCAATGTTCTTAGAGCATTCCTATATTGGATTTTCTCCTCGAGTAAATTTATCGCGTTGACCAGCAAATATCTTTCCTTGGAACTCATCCGTTCTGATTCAGCAACTTTATCGTTCATCACCTTTTTTAAGTCAAGTGCCCTTCTCACTAATTTTATCGTGCCATCAGAATATTTATTCAGCTCGCTAAATCTCATGAATTTCTTAACTTGAAGTTGAG
>NW_020204348.1:10358-11857 GCF_001531365.2 Cynara cardunculus var. scolymus
AACAGGATACCAGATTCTTAACAACTTCTGAGCATCTATTTGTTTAATCGTTACAATCTGATGCTTTGTACGCACTTCACTTATTGGTAGGCACTTGGCTTTCAAAAGATGTCGGTATTCAATACGGTATTCTTTTGTCTGCTTATGAATACCCAGAACTTTGTCGTCGTTCAGAACTTTTCTATGACGAATGAAGATTCCAAAGTAGACATCTTCTAGGTATGGCTCTCAGATCCTTGCACGATCATATCCAGGAAAATTTGCTCTAATATGGAATGGCACATAATCTCTGGTGAAGATTTCAGTTGGATCAACTTATTCTCTTTGAGCATGTAAAATTGCAGTGGAAGATTCTGGAATTGACTGACGTTCTTCTTGAACAGGATAGACTGGATCTTCATCATCTATATCAGCTTCAAAGTCAAAATAGATCCCAGTCGACTCGTCGATGTTGTCAATGTCTTCTCCAAAATCTTKCTCTCCACCCAGAGTAGTAGAGAACACATCGTTGAATCCTACGTTGGCAGACAAGTCCAATAACATCCTTCTTCCTACCGTGGAGTTCGCCGGCTTTACAACCATTGGCTCTATCGTAGGACTTGTCTCCATATCTTCATCTTCAACTTCAATGGCCTCAATTGTTCTTTCCCGAACTGATTTTGGGGTAGAAGCTTCAGCAATAACGTCTTGAGTTGATGGCTCCTCACCAACCCTTGCACCTTGTTCAGATGTCTCAGCCAATCTCTGTCTCTTTCTCTCCCACTCATGACTATCTGGATCATCCTGATTGTCATGCCTTCGTTTGAGAGATATGGCCTGAGACCTGCAAGTTTCTTCTAAGGTAGACACCCGTTCAGCTAGGGCATCCATTGAACTTTTTAGATCTTGGGTATTAGATGTGATCAACTTGCTAACTTTGGARAAGYTAGAAGTAAMYACATCTTGAAAAGCCAAAAACTCTGAGGCTCTAACAAAAGGGTTTATGTCTAATTGTTGTCGTAAGAGACCAACCAAATCTGCATCCTCAGCATCTGGATTTTGAGATGCCATCAATTTTGCATATAATAATGATTTCAGTTCATCCACCGAGTGATCTGGTACTGACGATTCAAGAACATATGGTGGTGATGGCACAGATGGTGGCTCTTCTTCAACAACTTCCTTTCCTTTCAAAAGTCTTTTAAGACTGGCCATTTGAGCATCCAATTATCTTGAACAGCCTTTAGGGTGCCGTCCAGGTATTCCCTTGACACGAAGTCGGGTAAACTCACTCCTGGTTCACTTAGAATACCAGTTGTAACAACAGTTGAATAAACTGTTATGCCTACGTTCAATGTTGGCGTAATGTTAGCATTGGTAGGACTTCCGACCTGTCATTGTAAAATGTCAAAAGACACCACTCTGGTCGTTCCAGCAAGTTCACTAAGAACTGCACTTGGAGCAACAGATGCTCCTGACTCATGTGTACCTAAGTGTATCGGCTCTAGACTCGAGGTGCA
>NW_020204349.1:0-553 GCF_001531365.2 Cynara cardunculus var. scolymus
CATCACTTATTGTTTTTCATTACTTTTTCACTTTATGAATTATGGGACTTAACAAATATTATTGCAAATAAAGCACAATGATCATATAAAATTTGATCAAAATATTTGGCTTTTAAGCACAATCAATAAAAAATAATGCCACAACGACCAGATTATTCGGTATGCGAGAAAAATGAATGAAGATCTGTAAGAACAAGTTTACAGATTCTGATTAAAAAAATGAAGCGTATATCATTCATGGAAAAAAAATATCAGAAAATCAACTTTTGAATACAAACGAGCATATTATTACTGAAAATGATATTATTATAAGAGACGTGATAATAACAGTTTGAAGAATAGCTGAAACAGGTATTGGAGTTATGTACGATGAGAAATTACGCAAGTAAAATCTCATGAAATACTGTGTGTCCCTGTTATGATCAATCTTCCATAAAATCTTCAAACAACAATGGCAAAATATGTTTTCTATTAAGAACCCTAGAAGGAGTAGAGAGGAAAAGTCAAAGCTCAAAACTTAGTCAAACTCTTCTATACGTATATGAATATAACA
>NW_020204349.1:848-12371 GCF_001531365.2 Cynara cardunculus var. scolymus
TACGTATATGAATATAACAATGAGAATCCTACTAAATTTACAAAGACCTCACCCTATTTATAGGGTCAAACAATACACAAATGGTCAAAGTCAAACTATCTACGAAAAGTCAAAGATGATGACTTTTCTACAATTATAGACAATTTTATCTTTCAAGACGAATATAATTTTACACTGAATTTCATTCCTAACATTCTCCTCCTTTGTAATCAGACTTGAAAGAATTTGCGCGCTTTGAGTCTCGTTTGAACTTTGAAGCTTTAAACACATTATGTCTTCTTCAAAACCAAACTTCAACTTGAAATCTTCAGACAATCATTTGTTGAGAAAGATCTTCTAACATTCTCCCCCTCGAATGTAGAACCGCGATGATCTTCTCTTTTGACAATATAGAACAAAACAATAACAATCTTCAGAAACAATTGTACAAGATGTGATCTTCAAAGAATCTTCAGACAATAATTCACAAACTTCCTCTTTGAAAAGAAAACTCTGTTGGTAAACTTTTGAAACATTGATCTTCTCATTCAAAAAACTCTCAGACGTTTTAGCACAGGAATAATCTTTTGAAATCATCTCTAGTCGCATTCCTTTTGAGTCTTTTGCCATTATCGAAGTTACTCCCCCTTGATCTTTACATCAGATTCCCTTTATAATGTTCAGAATTGGACATTTCATTCATTATTACATACTCCCCTTTATGATGAAATGAGAATCATTCCATCATACACAAGATGAATGAAATCCTCTGCATAAGCCGTCAATTCATAAAATAGTAAGTAGATCTTTGCAAATCCACTTATTTAATCTTTTCAGATTAAGGGAATGAAAAGATAACAGCCAATTCCAACGTATGAAATTGTTTTTAATCTTATAGAAAGATTGGCCTGTGAGTATAACAGATATACTCAGTACAATGGATGTACTGTATATATGAGACTTTTTGATGCTCATCTCACCAGGYCTTCCATTCAATCATTGATAGCTTAAAAATAGCATATCTATGAATGTTTTGGCAAATTAACATATAAAATGCAAAATCTGTATAGTGTAGAAAGATAAAGCAACTAATGCTTCTGTTTAGGCTCAAAAAGATAAACCGTGTGGACTACACAAATTTATCAGACTCAATTAGTGATCAAGAAGACTTGAAGGGGGGACATATATCCTTCTGATTCAATATCAACTTTCTCCGAATGAGAAATTGATAGATGATGAGTTGCGTGCCCCAAGTGTTATTGAAACATTTATCTATTGAGAGATAAATGAGTAGCTGGTGGGGTTGTGACAAGAATTGGCTTGGGCTTTGCCTTTTTCAATATTAGTCTCGAAAGAATTGAGAACTAATAGATTGTGTGGTATGCCCAGAATTTAGAAGCTTGGAACAGGATTCTTGTATTCTTTTAATCCTGACACAACTCTCATCAATTCTTTTAGCTCACAACAACTACCCCTCACTCAGATATGGTTGTCCTCTTAGGTAGGTTTGTCAGTGCTGACATTCCATTGAGTTATTTCTGATAAGCACTCAGTCCCACCTAAAATTACATTATAAGCTCAGTTGATCACAATGATTGATCAAAATATTATTTCTGTTAAACACAATAACCAGATAAAATTGATCAAGAAAAAAATATATCGTTTAAGCATAAACAATGAAAGGAATGATGCGACAATGATCAGATTATTCGATATGCGAGAGAAATGAATGAAGATCTGTAAGAACGAGTTTACAGATTCTGATATTAAAAAAAATTGAATGTACATCAATCAACGTAAAAAAATATCAGAAAACAAATTTGAATACAAACGAGCGTATTATCACCGAAAATGATTATCATATAAGAGACGTGATAATAACAGTTTGAAGAATAGCTAAAACATGTATTAGAGTTATGATCGATGAGAAATTACACAAGTAAAATCTCAGGAAATAACTGTTCAGAAAATGTACTCGTTTTTAAAAAAAAAAAAAAATTCTCGAAAACATTTATTGAATTTCTAGAGACTCCCCCTAGAAAGTAGATTATAGTAATGTTTCAGTTAAGCTCAAAATTTAAAAAAATAAGAAAACATTTTAAGCATGGGTCCTAAACTGTGTGTTTAGAAACCACAATGTTTAAGCACGGGTTCTGAACTGATGTATTCAGAAGCCTTTGTTGGACAGTGTATAACTCCCCCTGCATTGCTGTATCAAAGAAATGATATTCTGATCAACACAATCTTGACACACCTGCAAAATCAGATCAAACAGATTTTGGTACACAAACGAACTTGAGTCCTATTTTGTTAGTATCAGGTTGGGGTTCATTGTAACTTCCAAACCATCTATTCTTATTAGATATATTCTTTTTAGCACTTTGAACAGGATGATCAGAAATAGAATATGATCCATACCAGTTATTGTGATCATACATGTTCTTACCTTTCCAAACTTTCTGATATCTGTTGTCTATACTCCATCTGTTATATATCTTCTTATTCACAAAATCTGTTAATTTACATGTGGAGCACATGATCCTTTTCTTGCTAAGATTTATCAAGTCAGAATTGGATCTCACAAAACAAGGAAGATTATTAGTAGCAACAGGAGTACAAGTTGAAACAGATGCAAATTTACTAACCCAAATGCTTTTAATCTTAGAAGAATAATTGGGTGATCCAATGACGTACCCTTGATAATACTGATTAGAAGAATGAAAATAGTTCTTAGAAACAGTAGATTTAGGGCTGCTAGAATAACTGTTCGATTTGGAACAGTCATGAAAGCTAGTTTTACACTGTGATGGAGAACCAATTAAGCTTTGTGCACACGTAAAGTCTTTGACTTTTTGTAAAAGTTGGTCTCTTTCAGCAGTAACAAAATCAAACTTAATTTTAAGTTCAGTTCTCATCTTCATCTCAGTTTCAAGGTCTGTCTTCAGATCAGACAATTTATTTGTAGTGTCAAGGAGTTTACCTTCTAACTCCTTCTGAAGCATTTCAAACTTTCTCTTCTGATTTATTAACTCTCTTTTCTCTTCATCTGAGCTGTTCTTATCATTCTCAGAAGAGATGTCAAGCCACTTCTTCTTATTAGCAATAGCTGTATACTTCTTTGAAGTATTTCTCTTTTCAAGAGCAAATTGTTTCTTCTCTTCATCTAAAGCCTTCTGCTTTAGAACAATGCTTTCAGATAACTTCTGTATTTGGTTCGACAGTCTTCTGAGATGTATTTCTTCTCTTTATCATTCTTGGGCTATTCCAAGATGATCAGCTGCTCAAAATCAGATATTTGCTTCAAAAGCATTTTTGCATTTAGCTCTAGAGAGTTAATCTTATTTTCATAAGATTTTCGTTCATAATCAAATTTTTTCTCAACTTCAATAATCCTCTTCTTTTCTTTCTCCGTATCTATCCTTTCAGTATTTAAATCCTTTTCAGCTTTCAAAACCTTTTCTTTCTCTGA
The DNA here is from genome assembly GCF_001531365.2 of Cynara cardunculus var. scolymus. Taxonomy (NCBI): domain Eukaryota; kingdom Viridiplantae; phylum Streptophyta; class Magnoliopsida; order Asterales; family Asteraceae; genus Cynara; species Cynara cardunculus. The sequence goes on from NW_020204349.1 coordinate 4,297, forward strand.
GTTCAGAAGTTTTCTTAGCTCAACCAAGTCACTTTCAGATTTATGAGATTTATCAGTTAAGTCCACTTTATTTGTATTAATTTTATCAAAACAACTCTTTACTTTTTGCACATCTTGAAGTTTGTTGAATAACTTCTTATTCGCATCAGTCCAAACCTTCAATTCTTCTTCATACTCTTTCCTTACTTTGTCCAGAATTCTCTTAAACTCACTGGCCTTATCAGATAAAGCCTTTTCAGAACTTTCTCTTAAGGTTTTATTTTCACTTTGAAGCTCTTTGATAAATTCTTTATCAGCACAGTTTTTATCGAACATATTAAAATATTTCTCTTTATTATCCTCAATATTCTTTTCCAACTTAGAAATTCTTTCTTTCACCTCTCTATTCTCCATTTCCATAATATCTGCTATTGAGAAAAATAAAAATTGATCAATTACAGGATCTATGCAGTTCAATAAAAATGATCAAAGAAATATACAAAAAAATAACACAATTCCTGAAAAATCAACCTAAGACAAGATTGATCTAAAATTCTAAAAGAATAAGCCTAAAATCACTCAAAAAATATGTTTTAATATGCTCAAAACACTACCTTAATATGCTCAAGACTATGAATTAATGTCTGCATGAAACTGCTTAATTCAAGTTGTAAATCCCTCACTAACTAAACAGCCCCTCGAGTTCACTCAAAACTCAGCATATATTCGCTCAAGAGAATGAACTAAACCAGCCTAAACTGATCACTAAACAGTCTCTAATTCACTCACTAACAGCTTCACAATCCCGCTCAAAGCAAGATGAAGTCCGCTCAACCTATGGAGATAAATCGCTCACGAAGAAGTGTAAATCGCTCACTTAGTGTCTAAAATCGATCAGAACCTCGCTCACAGTGTTACTAAATTGCTCACAATCCACTCACTATGCTCCTTATATCCGCTCACTTGATGTCCGAATATGGTTAAGCCATGCTCCCCTAGTGTCCGAATCCGGTCAAAAGAAATCTTATATCTTTCAGCACAAAACTTAATTCATTCAAAGTCTTGCCTTAATCCGGTCAATCACCGCTCAAGGGGTGTCCGAATTTGCTCAAAAATAGCTCAAACACTTCATCTAGATTAATCTCATATCCGATCAACCTACAGCTTAAATTGCTTGAAGTCTTAATCATGTCAAAGCAGCCTCGAGAACAGGTTTAATCGCTCAAAAAAATTTCTTATCCGGTCAAGAAATACATCCAATACACAGTGTAAATCGCTCACTTCATATGTCAAAACTTGTCACTAGTCCGCTCACTAACACATACTAAATCGGTCAAGATATATCACTCACTGCACTGAATGAAACACTAAGTATAAATCCGCTCACAGCTTGATCTAATTCGGTCAAGAAAAACTTCTAAATCGCTCAAAGTCAGGTGTAGTCAGATCACTGCATGGAAATACTCCGCTCACTGCATGGTCTAAATAGGACAAGGCAAGCTTCTAAATCGCACAAGCAATGAACATAAATCGCTCACAATCTAGGCGATATCGCTCATACAGTCTATTTTACTCTCTACAGTGTAATCCGTTCACTGCATGATTCATCACAACTCAAAATGCTCACATCACATCTTCTTAAATCGCTTAATATATGGTCTATATTTGCTCAAGAAGATGAGCTAAATAGCTCATTAAACAAATTCTTAATCCTCTCACTGAGTTACTAAATCGCTCCCCTCAAGAAGATAAATCACTCAAGCTAATTATTAAATTGCTCAAGCTTGCTTCTAATCCGGACGACAAACAACCTCTTACTGCATGCTGTCCAAACAGGTTAACAAGCAGCTATAAATCGCTCAACAAAAGCAGTAAATGCAGTCTCTAATCTGGTCAACTAACTAGATTCAAATGAAAAAGACAACCAAGATTAGATCAAAATAGTTCACAAACACAAATATTATAAAAGTTTATACAAACTTTGGATCAAACTTTACCTTTTTGATGAGTTTTCACATGAACATGAAGAACATCAATATTTCATAAACTCTCCAAATCTTTACTTTCAAAGATAAAATCATGAAAATGAAAGAATGAAACAAATTCACGATTTAAATTTGTACATAATGAACACAATTTTAACAATCAATTGTTCAAAGATGAGAGATTTATGAGAAAATTTATGAAGAAAAGAATGAACATTCAAGAACATATGTATGAACATCAAGAATAAGAAGATGAAATTTCCAAAAAAAATTATGCAATTCATGATGAATTCTTCAATCAGATTTCCTGCAAATGCGCTTTGATACCAAATTTGTGTCCCTGTTATGATCAATCTTCCATAAAATCTTCAAACAACAATGGTAGAATATGTTTTCTATTAAGAACCCTAGAAGGAGTAGAGAGGAAAAGTCAAAGCTCAAAACTTAGTCAAACTCTTCTATACGTATATGAATATAACAATGAGAATCCTACTAAATTTACAAAGACCTCACCCTATTTATAGGGTCAAACAATACACAAATGGTCAAAGTCAAATTATCTAAGAAAAGTCAAACACGATGACTTTTCTACAATTATAGACAATTTTATTTTACACTGAATTTCATTCCTAACAAATACCTATTCAGAAAATGTACTCGTTTATTGAACTTTCTAGAGACTCTCCCTAGAAAGTATATCATTGTAATGTTTCAGTTAAGCTCAAAGAAAAAAAATAAAAAAAATAAAGGAAACATTTTAAGCACGGGTTCTAAACTGGTTGTTTAGAAACTACACTCAGTAAAGCACGGGCCTTGAACTGAATTGTTCAGAAGCCTCTATGTTTGAACAGTATACAACTCCCCCTGAATTTGTGCATCATTGGATGAATTTCTGATCAGCGCAGTAATGACGCACCTGCAAAATAAGATCAGACAGATTTTGGTACCCAAATGAACTTAGGTCCTTCTTTGTTAGTATCAGGTTGTGGGATGTTATAACTGCCAAACCATCTATTTTTATTTGATGTTTTCATTTTAGCACTTTGAACAGGATGATCAGATACAAAATATGATCCATACCAACTATGGATGTTATAACTGCCAAACCATCCATTTATACTCTCTTTATAATCATACATGTTCTTACCTTTCCAGTCCTTCTGATCTCTGTTGTCTGCACTCCATCTGTTGTATGTCTTCTTGTTCACAAAATCTGTTGATTTGCATATGGAGCACATGATTCTTCTCTTGCTAAGATGAATCATATCAGTAGTAGATCTTACAAAACAAGAAAGATGATTAGTAACAACAAGAGTACATGATGAAACAGATTCAGATTTACTGACCCAAATGCTTTTGATCTTAGACGAATAATTGGGTGATCTAATGACATACCCTTGATAATACTGATTAGAAGAATGAGAATAGTTCTTAGAAACAGTTGATTTAGGGCTACTTGAATAGCTATTCGATTTGGAACAGTCATAGAAACTGGTTTTACACTGAGAAGAAGAACCAATTGAGCTTTGAGCACAAGAAAAGTCTTTGACTTTCTGTAAAAGCTGATCTCTTTCAACAGTAACTAAATCAAACTTATTTTTAAGTTATGTTCTCATCTTCAACTCAGTTTCAAGGTCTATCTTCAGATTAGACAATTTCTTTATAGTGTCCAAGTGTTTACCTTTGAACTCCTTCTGAAGCATTTCAAACTTCTTTTTCTGATTTATTAACTCTCTTCTCTCTTCATCTGAGATGCTCTTCTCATTCTTAGAAGCAATAACAAGCCATTTTTTCTTTTCAGCAAGCTCTTTAACAATAGCAGTGTGTTTCTTTGTAGTATTTCTCTTCTCAAGAGCAAATTGCTTCTTTTCTTCATCTAAAGCCTTCTGCTTTAGAGCAATGATGTCAGACAATTTCTGAGTTTGGCTCTGACACTCTTTTATGATGTCTTTTTTTCTTTATCATTCTTGGCACATTCCAAGATGATCAGCTGCTCAAAATCCGAGATTTGACTCAAAAGTAATTTAGCGTTCAGCTCAAGAGAGTTGATCTTATTTTCATAAGATAATCGTTCAGCATCAAATCGTTTCTCGAAATCAATAAATCTTTTCTTTTCTTTCTCCAATTCCTTTCTCTCTGCATTTAAAACTTTCTCAATTTCTAAACCTTTATTCCTCTCAAAAGAGTCAACTTGCAGTTCAGATCTATGCAGTTTAGCTGTTAAGTCTTCGATCTGTTTCTTCAAACTAACTGTCTTTGTGGATTAGAAACAGTTTTCATCAGATCGCTCAGTTTTTCTTGTAAAACTCTCTTCTCTTCTTTCACTCTCTCATGATAGTCAGTAAGACGAATTGTCCATGATATGTTCAGAATTTAGTTTATCTTATTTCTCTTTAAGCTCTTTATACTCTCTCTCCAATGAAACTACCATTTTCAGGAACAGATTGATTAAAGGATCAAATGCTTTGAAATCAGCTAAAAAGAAATCAAAAAACAGTTAAGCTCAAAAACACAAACAGAAAAATACAAAAACTGATGAGAAATTAGAAAAACGACGTAAAACTGTAAAAAAATCAGTAAAAACAGTCAAAAACAGTTAAAACTGATAATAAACGATTTATGTGACGTAAAATAGTTCAGTAAATCTCAAACAGTTAAAACACAGACCAAAACAAATAAACGATGATCCAAAAAATTAAAATCTAAAAAAAATTAATCTCAAGAAAATACAAGCTAAACAAAATAATGTTATGAACAAGAAACCTAAGTCCAGTCAATGATGTGAATGAGGTACACTTAAATTGGACAGATTGAGTTTGCAACCAAAAACACAAATCAGAACTTCCAAATATGTTTGAAAATGAGTCTGGTTGCACCCAAATCAAAAGAAACAACAGAAACTGCTAACACCCAAATCTGTTTATGCGATTTATGCAAAAACAGATTGCTGTGTGAAAAAGACTAGATCTGATAACATCCAAAACAAACAGTTGATAGCTGCACAATCATCATCTGGTGATCACTTTTGGTCTACTGCAGTCCATAGTGAAAGGAGCCCTTATCATCTCCTGAAACCCACTGTATCTGAGCTTTGCGAGGTCCTTAAGATTTCGGAGAATGTCAAGATGACAGTCGAGAGATTTCTTGACTTCATCCTTGAGAATTACAATGTCAGCAAGAAACACACGAGTGCATTACAGGCTTTCATGATATTGCTGTGTTGGATCACTTCTTCACTATCAAGATACAAGATTGATAGAAGGAAATCCTTTGCTCTTGCAAAGAAGCACTTGAATTTTAGCTGCATAGAAGAAGAGGCAAACTCTGTGTACTTGAAGCTGGAACCTGCAAAAGATATGTTCTTACTACACACAAACAACCAAGAAAAATGTGATGCTTTAAGAGATTGTATACAAGCACCTCAGGCTACTTGCATAGAATCAACATAACCAAAAATCAGACTTCACGATGAAAAACAAAGGAGAATGTAAGAACTTTCTTCTTCTCTTTTGGGATTAAAAAGGTTTCTGGGTCACAGATTATCATCTGATGAAGACATATGCATGTCTTCGATGGATAATCTCACCATCTTTAATTTCCGAAACTTAAGTTGAGCAGAAAAAGAAAATAGGAATTTGAACACTTTGAAGAGGTATAGATGACTTTAGGAGCATACCTTTTTGAAGACGAAGCAGAAAGAATAATTTGAACACAGCAGCGATCCTAAACTTGCAGGGAGAAGAGTTTGGCTTAAAGGTGATGAACTTTTTAGAGAGGGAGAACGAGAAAAGGCTAGAGCTTTGAATAATGAAGAGTTTTCAAAAGGGAAGGGGGTATTTATATGAGGCTTCTAGAAGAGTAGTGGGCTGGCCTCTAAAGGCCCAAGCCCAAGGACTTATACATTTCCTTAATATAAGACCCAAAAATCTAAAATAACCAAAGTGTCCAAGTCTGGAACAAGACCATCTGCCGTACTRGAATGATCAAGTATGGGCAACCARTGCTTCAGAAAGAAGACAACAGAGCCTCTGCGAAGAAAAGACGCCAGAGCTTCTGTGAGGAGACACAGAGCTTCTGCACAGAGATGCCAGAGCCTCTGCGAAGAGACACAGAGCTTCTGCACAGAGATGCCAGAGCCTTTGTGAAGAGACACAGAGCCTCTATGAAGAGTTGCCGGAGTCTCTGTGAAAAGACAGAGTTTCAGAGAAGTGTTATCGGAGTCTCTGTGAAAAGACAACAGAGCCTCTGTAGATAGTACCAGAGCCTCTGTGTCTGTCACCAAAGCCTCTGATCGAATAGGCAACCTCTTCCAGATCATACTCTGGATAAGGTTAATCCTAAAAGACTTAGTTTTCTAATGAAGATTCCGAAATAAGGTCCTAACCTGAAAATCCAAAAGTGCAGAGTTGTTATAGCCTCCCCAACTCAGAAAAATTTCGTCCCGAAATTTAATCGTCTGCGCTTCAATTCATGGTTGGCTTAAGAAGAGGTGGGGATACTTGTTCTTCATGAAGTCTTCCCTTTCCCACGTATACTCCGGTCCATTCTTGGAACTCCAATGAACCTTCACGATGGGTATTCTACTATGTCTCAGCTGCTTAATTTTTCTATCCATAATCTCCAAGGGTTTTTCAACAAAATGCGGTTGATCAAAAACTTGCAAGTCTTCCAGGGGTAAAACCTGGGTTTCTTCTAATAGGCATCTCTTGAGATTCGATACGTGGAATGTATCGTGGATAGCGCTCAACTCTTGGGGCAGATTTAACTTATATGCTACTGGTCCAATTCTTTCTATTATTTCAAAAGGACCAATATAGCGACGGCCCAACTTGCCTTTCTTCCCAAAACGCATAACTCCCTTCCAAGGCGAGACCTTCAGAAAAACTTTATCACCTTTCTGAAATTCTAAAGGCTTCCTCCGATTGTCAGCATAACTTTTCTGTCGATCCCTAGCAGCCTTGAGTCGATCCTTGATTACCACGATCTTATCGGTGGTTTCTTGGATAATATCGGGTCCAGTTAATTGTTTATCACCAATTTCTGCCCAACATAATGGGGATCTGCATTTGCGCCCATATAAGGCTTCATAAGGCGCACATTGAATACTAGTATGGTAACTGTTGTTGTAAGCAAATTCCACTAAAGGAAGATGCGTGTCCCAACTTCCACCAAATTTCAAAACACAGGCCCGTAACATGTCTTCTAGAGTCTGTATGGTTCTCTCGGTTTGTCCATCCGTTTGGGGATGATAAGAAGTGCTCAAGTCTAGACGAGTACCCATTCCTTGCTGAAGCGATTGCCAAAATCTTGATGTAAAGCGACTGTCTCTATCCGATAGGATAGAAATAGGCACTCCATTCCTAGCGACAATTTCACTTATATAAATCTGAGCTAGCTTCTCCATCTTATAGTCCTCCCTGATTGGMAAAAAGTGAGCAGATTTTGTCAAACGATCCACAATCACCCAAATGGCATCATGCCCTTTTCCTGATCGGGGCAGCTTAGTTACAAAGTCCATTGATATTTGYTCCCATTTCCATTGAGGAATTTCGGGCTGCTGGAGCAGACCAAAAGGTTTCTGATGTTCAGCCTTAATTATTGCACAAGTTACACACTTATTTACATATAGTGCAATGTCTTTCTTCATTCCAGGCCACCAGTAATATGCCTTTAAATCCTTATACATTTTGTCTGCTCCCGAGTGTATTGARTACTTTGATCGATGAGCTTCGTCMAAAATAATTGATCTAAGATTGCCAATCCTAGGTACCCAAATTCTATTTCCCAAATAACACACTCCATCAGACTCCATCTGAAATTTGGACTCTATGCCATGGAGGGTTTCATCCTTTAAGTTCTCCTTCCTTAGAGCTTCCTTTTGATCCTCTAGGATTTGAGCTTTCAGACTAGTTTTTACCATGATTCCTAAAGCCCGCACCYTTGTTGGCTTTATACCTTCCTTCCAGCTCAAAGCATCGGCCACAACATTGGCTTTGCCCGGATGGTATTTAATCTCACAGTCATAATCACTGAGCAATTCAACCCATCTTCTTTGTCTCATATTCAACATTTTCTGATCAAGGATGTGCTGAAGGCTTTTATGATCCGTGT
>NW_020204350.1:0-3780 GCF_001531365.2 Cynara cardunculus var. scolymus
GTATCATGTAGTAAGTATGTTTTGATTTAAACGAGATATGAACTTAGGAGAAACCTAGGTGGGAATTGGGAATTTGTTATAGGATTCTATTTAAGGTTATGTATACGTCGTAACTTTTAGAAAGATGGCCGACGGTGATGAAGCTAGTCACACCGCATCTAACGACAATGTAAGAGAAAACGCTCCACACCTGGAGATTTATGATGATGAGGCACTGATGTCTCCTCGAAGCGAACGTTTGATGCAACGTATGACTTTACTAATTCAGCAAACGTTAGCCCAACAACGACATGACGATAGAAAGTCTGAAGATGATAAAAGTAAAGGTAAGGAGAAAGAAAGGGCTGACACCTCAAAACCCAAAACCGACTGAGTCTCTTTTAAAACCTTTCGTGGTAGCGGTGCTACTGAGTTCTCTGGGAAGGTTGATCCGTTGGAGGCACTTGAATGGATATTGAATACTGCAAAGGTCTTTCGTATCACCCGAGTGCTATGTGATGATAAAGTGAATTATGCCACGACCATTGTTGGATCTGAATTCAACCTTGGTATTGATCTAACACTCTAAACAAGCTCTAAAACAATTGAAGTGCAGCAAAAGTATTAATAAGAGCAAACATAGTGAGTAAGTAAGTAGAAATTCTAAACACACAAAGAACACATAGTCTCAACGAAGAAGATGAATACAAAAAGATTGCTCCAAAGGTTTTTCAATTGATTCAATTGAAAATTTTGACAATTACAATACTAGAAGCACACAGTTTACAAAGGCCCTACCCACTATTTATACTAGTTCCTAACGACTTTAGAGACTAGATCTTGACAAGTGTCTTCATCTGGGTTGTCCAAAGAAAGTCGATTAAGTCCTAGTCACGTGAGAAGCATATGCGGCTAACCACCTTTGAAAAACTGTTAGAACAGAAACTTCACAGAAGACGAAAACCGTAGACCCTCTGTAAGCCATCTCAGAGGCTCTGCTGTATATGACTTGCATGTTCTTTTGATCAGAGGACTATTTTCCAGAACCTCTGTGAGACGCATCAGAGGTTCTGCCACTCTTCACTTGTTCGCTCATACGGCTTCTGTTGCTAATCCTCTGTTGTCTTCTGTGGAGATAACCATCTATCAAGACTTGNCTAATCCTCTGTTGTCTTCTGTGGAGATAACCATCTATCAAGACTTGCAATATACTTTTTCTATACTTTTACAAGATAGGAATGATGGAGCTAACAATCTCCCCCTAAGTATTGAAAAAGTAATTGTGGACAGTTGGGAGCAAGATTTGACTTAAGGAAAAATACAAGAGGAGATTAATCTCATCCTCTGCGAAAAATTACATTATTGAAAGAAGTAAAATTTGTGCAGGCCTACACTATTACAAAAGTTTGCTCAACAGTAGAGTCTGGATAATCGTCTACATCATATTACAAATCAGTCTTGACAGTCTTGTAGACCTTGAAGATCCATTCCCTGAATGAGACTTGTGTTTTGATGGTTTCCAGAAGGTCCGTTACTTCATCCGGCCTTATTCGCCCTTTCTGCACCTCTGCCACCACCGAGTTGAACACCCATTCAAGGGACTCTGTTGAATACTTGTGCGCCTCTTTCGGATCGAAGAATCTTAGTATCTCATCCTTGTCCAAGAAAACAAACCCAAAGATGGGATTGTGGATAATAGTGTTGGGATGAAACCTATGCAGCTAAATGGGTCTGTTCTTTGGAGGAGTAATCTTCAGCTTTAGCTGGGCCAACCTCATAGCAATATCGAAGTCTTTCTGGCTGTAGAATTTGACTTGGGAACGCATCACCTCTATCAGCCTTCTGAGAGAAATCGAGTAGCTTGACCTCCTCTCCATGTACTTGTTCAGGATCTTGTGCCAGAAGATTAGATCAAATACGCACAGATTATGGAGGTCAGCATCTGTAAAAGTGTAGAGGTTGCCATTATCCCTCTTCACCGTATATTGAGTGTACAACACAGTCTTCTTCAGCATGGTGCACGGAGAGATGGTTTCTAGTGAGCAAATAACGTGCTCTGAGAAGACCTGCACTGGTGGCTTGGTGAGTTTAGAGAAGTGAAACTTTGCTTCGACAGAGGGCATGCAGTTAGCTCTGGATTATAAGGGGGCTTTGTGTCCGTGGATGAGTAACGCCACCGCAGAATCTCTTCGATAGTGGTTACAGGCTCTGTACGCATCTTCTGCGTGGGAATCTTGTTCATTGAATCAATAATTTCAGAGACCCTCCCCACTGTGGCAGGCTTTGGCGTTCTGGTGTCTTCTTCGAGTATAGGCCTCTGGGTAGACCCCTCTGGTAGGATTGGCTTGACTGTTCCTAACAGAGCATCGAACGTACCCGTGGACGTCTCTTCAGGTATCTTGGCTAGTTTAGAAGAGCGTTCTCCCACTTTGGGGATGGGAGCTCTGCCTTTCTTCATCCGAGCCTCTGCCAGAGAAGCCTTGAGGGCTTGAACCAGATCAGGGTAGTCTTGTTCATCTTCATTAATCTCCTCTAGTTTGTCAGAGCTAGACCCTTTCTTTGGCGACGCCTCTTCCACTTTACCCTTGCCTTTCCCCGTAGGCTCTGGAGATTTTTCTTTGGAGAGTAGGGCTGCAGCAGAATCCACTATTTTTAGTGGTTTGGCAGAGGTTGATTTCTTTGGCTCTGTCTTCTTCTCCCCCTCATGACGATCAGGGTCATTGCCTCCCTGATCATCATGGATTTGAGTAGCCTCTGTCTTGCACGAGGTGAGGGGAGCCTTCTTCAAGCGCCTGAGAACTCTGGAGGCCGCCTTTTCCATCTTCTCTATTACCATTTCAGCATTCAGAGTGGCGATGTTGATATCAATCTCTGTGGCCCATTTCATTTTAGAGATGCAACAATAGATTTCATTTCAGAATGTGTGACCTTCTTTAACGAGTTGCTTTGTGTAGTCTCTGATGGATTCGTTAGTAGCTCTGGCCTCTTTGAGAAGATGATCGTGGTGTTTCTGTACGGTCTCTCCGAGGGCCTCAACCATTGTGTCTATCTCTCTGCGAGTGGCTAGATGATTAATGTTAGCCCTGGAGGATGAGGAGTCGACACCAACAGTGATCGCAGAGGAGAACATCTCTTTGATTTCATCCTTGAAGGCGGAGTAGTTCGTGTAGCCGGTGGAAATCATGTCTGCAGTGTACTGGGCGGCGACCTCTGTCAGTTCTGTTTTGAGGGTTTTGATGGAAGAAGGATTGAGAGACAACGCGCTGAAGGCTTCTGTGAGATTAGCCTTGTTGAGGACAGAACTCTGAAGGGCTGATACGGCCGCCTTGAGTTCAGAAGTTGTAGAAGTCAATTCCTTTAGAGCCTCTGTGAGAGGTGTAAGAGCCTCTGTTGTCGGAGAGGAGGAGAACAAGCTTTTCAACTCATCCAACCTCTTAAGTACCTCTGTGGTGAAGGTTTGATGCTTCTCCTTCGTCACATAGGCACTCGGGGAACCTAGATCACCAACACATGGTGACCTAGTAGCCTTGGAGTGTAAGGCGCCCTCAGTGACCGATTTGGTATTGTCATCTCGGGGACTTCCACCAGATCCTCAGACATCCCCAATTGGAGAACCTAATGGTGTTCTGTCGATTTCATGCCTAATAGGTTCAGAGCCTAACTTGGCAGAGGGATCGAGTGGAGACTTTGGGCGTTCTAGACCTGCAGTCTCGGTGATTCTCTCGCATGCCTCTGAAGCATGACTGGGTGATTCACTCACGTGTGGAGGGGCAACGGATGCCTCTCTTGGTAGTGTTGAGT
>NW_020204350.1:4625-6414 GCF_001531365.2 Cynara cardunculus var. scolymus
CCTTCCTATCTCCCTTGCTAAGGTACTTGAGCATAGCTTTTGATAATGGCCTCGAGCTTCTGTAACCTAGCTCATGCTCTGTTGGATGAAACTCCTTCATTGGGTATAAACGAGCATTCGGCACTGCAGAAGGCAGCTTCTCTGCAATCATGTCTCCAAAGAACAAGCCAAAGAACCTCTGTAAGATCAAGTTTGGGTAATTGAGGTCTTCCTTGGCTTTCTTCTGTGCTTTTACCTTCAATTTCTCACCCCGTTGAGTAGCACATTTTTTCTTGATTAGACCCACCATATCATCAAAGATGAGTTCGCATAATCCAGGGGCAAGTTGAAGTATATTCCATAGACTATCGAGAGCATGGCGTGAGATGCTTGATCATGGCTGCCGACCTTCCCCGTTAAACAACAATTGATGATTGAAAACAGAGTATTCCACATAGGAGGAAGGCCCTTCCTCTTGAATTCAGTTCGTTTGATGATTTTTGTCTTTGCCGTATATGAATGGAATTTAAGGAATTCGATCAATTCCGTATCTGTTGGAGTTGGTGCGAAGGCATCCATATTAAGAACGTCCAATGAAGGTAGGTGCAGAGCAAGATGTAGGGTCTTGACGTTCATCTCCATTGGTACGAGGGATTTGATTATTGGGTGTGAAGCRTAGCCCACTATGCTTAATCCAACATCTTTCAGAGTGCAGATGTAAGAACTGAGTAGAAATTGGGTGAGATAGGTTTCAGGGGTAGGTTTTGTTGCAGTGAGTGCGTAATAGATGGGGTGGTTGCGAAGGATTTCCAGTAGTGGATAAGTGTATTCAGGGAAGCCATTTGAGGATGGAGCGAAGTAGTAGTTGTTAGGTTTCTTTACTAGCATCACTTTTTCATATCGATTCTGTAAGAAAGATATGGCATGAGAGGTTAGTGCTGGAGATTGGCTCACTTCATTATTGCTTGGGTTGTTTTCGGATTGAGCTGAGACGGATGCTGAGCTTGAAGACATATTTGTAGGTTACCGGAAAACTTGAGATTTTGCTGGAGGAGTATTTAGGGAAGTGAAGGAGTATGTGATGGGGGGGAAAAGGTATTTATAGTGACGAATTTTGAATGTGAACCGTTTATTTGGCGATATACGTGATGAGTGGCTTATGGGAAAGACAAATCAAAATATGTCACGTGTTTTTGGGAAGACGCACGATTGATGACCTGCGCCCCCATTTCTGACACGCGCGTGATCAACTTTAACCCTTATCCACAGAACCACACGCACCATATCAATAATAGAAAACTATAGAAGAGTTTCGTCAGAAGCCAAAGGGTAACAGAGCTTCTGTGATTTGTGCGGGGCCTTCTAACATGTTACACCTTTGTATACCTAAAAGGTTTGAAAATCCTTAGAGAGATGAGCACTTGCTCAGTTCAAACCCACATAGCCTCTGATAGAAGCGCCAGAGGTTCTGATGAGTTGACCTCTGAGATCAAGATACTTCAAAAATTTTGGCACCTTCTGAGGTTTTGATTTTCAATTCAAACACTCCCCCTTGAAGCCAGCTTCCATGGCTCCAAAAAAAAAAAACATTTAAAATCCTAAGAAGAAAGTATCGACAGAGGACCTGTTCAAAAAGCCTCTGAGAGTTATCACAGAGGATCTGTGAAAAGACTTCTGTGATGAAAAGCATTTTGCTTCTTCATTTGGTTTTATTCCTTTTAAAGCATATACTCCCCGTCAAATCTTGCATGTCTTTGCGAGGAAAACCTACTAACTAAGAAAACAAGTGAAGGTTAACCAAGAAGTAAAA
>NW_020204350.1:9508-10539 GCF_001531365.2 Cynara cardunculus var. scolymus
TCTTTTTCAAATTTTATATTGGGCAGTCCTTTGACTAAATTAAGCCTTACCAGCTTGTCAAGAGTATGAAAATTAAGATGACAGAACCTGGTATGCCAGAGCCAAGCCTCTTCATTCTTCACAGAGGACACAAGACAAACTTCCTTTTTGGCTTCTAATGTGTTAAAACACAAAAGATACAGATCTCCTCTTCTGCTGGCCCTCATTACCTCTATTAGTGTATCAACTTTGTACATAATGCATAATTTAACTTTAAAGAGCACATCAAGACCATTGTCACACAACTGACTGACACTTATGAGATTGTGTTTCAGTCCATCCACATAAGAGACTTGATTCATTTTTATTTATCCTTTAACAATCATTCCATATCCTTTGATCTTCCCCTTCTGATTTCCACCAAATGCAACAGAACCTGCTTCTTGCTTTAGGTATGATGACAGAAGCTCTAAAGTGCCAGTCATATGTCTCGAGCATCCTGAGTCAATGACCCAAGTAGACACATGCTGCTTCTTCTGCATTTAGACAACGTTTAATTTGGGTACCCACTTCCAATTGGGTCCTTTAACATTAGCCTGTTTGAAGTATGCCATAGCATCTTTTGTTTTGGTCTTATTGTTCTTTCAATAAGAATTGCCAAATTGTCTATTGTTCACCCCAGATCCATGGTTCTTGGGGTGAGAGACCAGACATGATGAGTGGTGAATATGTTTRGATWDAGCATGCATAATATTGAAACAACCACAGAAGGTAACATTGCAAGAAGCTCTCTTGAAGTTTTCATTAAAAACATCAAAGAAGGGTACAAAGTTTTTATTTTTAGAGAGATTCTTAGGTATGGGCTTCTTTTTACAAGATTCTTTCCCTATTCTAGGCTCCTTTTTGAAATCGTTTTTAAATCTCTTCTGTTTAGATCCCCTCTTTGATTTTCCTGCATTTACTGAAACAGAAGCAATGTTAGTTTGAGTCCATTTTCTCAATTGTTGCCATATGTATTTTGGTCTTTGAGTTGTAGAGGAAGAGCTTTGAGA
>NW_020204350.1:13104-15877 GCF_001531365.2 Cynara cardunculus var. scolymus
TATACTTTTACAAGATAGGAATGATGGAGCTAACAATCTCCCCCTAAGTATTGAAAAAGTAATTGTGGACAGTTGGGAGCAAGATTTGACTTAAGGAAAAATACAAGAGGAGATTAATCTCATCCTCTGCAAAAAATTACATTATTGAAAGAAGTAAAAATTGTGCAGGCCTACACTATTAAAAAAGTTTACTCAACAGCAGAGTCTGGATAATCGTCTATAGAATATTGCAAATCAGTCTTGACAGTCTTGTAGACCTTGAAGATCCATTCCCTGAATGAGACTTGTATTTTGATGGTTTCCAGAAGGTCCGTTACTTCATCCGGCCTTATTCGCCCTTTCTGCACCTCTGCCACCACCGAGTTGAACACCCATTCGAGAGACTCTGTTGAATACTTGTGTGCCTCTTTCGGATCGAAGAATCTTAGTATCTCATCCTTGTCCAAGAAAACAAACCCAAAGACGGGATTATGGATAATAGTGTTGGGATGAAACCTATGCAGCCAAATGGGTTTGTTCTTTGGAGGAGTAATCTTCACCTCTGACTGGGCCAACCTCATAGCAATATCGAAGTCTTTCTGGCTGTAGAATTTGACTTGGGTACGCATCACCTCTATCAGCCTTCTGAGAGAAATCGAGTAGCTTGACCTCCTCTCTATGTACTTGTTCAGGATCTTGTGCAAGAAGATTAGATCAAATACGCACAGATTATGGAGGTCGGCATCTGTAAAAGTGTAGAGGTTGCCATCATCCCTCTTCACCGTATATTGAGTGTACAGCACAGTCTTCTTCAGCATGGTGCGCGGAGAGATGTTTTCTAGTGAGCAAATAACGTGCTCTGAGAAGACTTGCATTGGTGGCTTGGTGAGTTTAGAGAAGTGAAACTTTGCTTCGACAGAGGGTATGCCAATTAGCTCTGGATTATAAGGGGGCTCTGTGTCCGTGGATGAGTAACGCCACCACAGAATCTCTTCGACAGTGGTTACAGGCTCTTTACGCATCTTCTGCATGGGAATCTTGTTCATTGAATCAATAATTTCAGAGACCCTCCCCACTGTGGCAAACTCTGGTGTTCTGGTGTCTTCTTCAAGTATAGGCCTCTGGTAGACCCCTCTGGTAGGATTGGCTTGACTGTTCCTAACAGAGCATCGAACGTACTCGTGGACGTCTCTTCAGGTATCTTGGCTAGTTTGGAAGAGCCTTCTCCGACTTTGGGGATGGGAGCTCCGCCTTTCTTCATCCGAGCCTCTGCCAGAGAAACCTTGAGGGCTTGAACCAGATCAGGGTCGTCATATTCATCTTCATTAATCTCCTCCAGTGTGTCAGAGCTAGACCCTTTCTTTGGCGACGCCTCTTCCACTTTACCCTTGCCTTTCCCCATAGGCTCTGGAGATTTTTCTTTGGAGAATAGGGCTGCAGTAGAATCCACTATTTTTAGTGGTTTGGCAGAGGTCGATTTCTTTGGCTCTGTCTTCTTCTCCCCCTCATGACGATCTGGGTCATTGCCTCCCTGATCATCATGGATTTGAGTAGCCTCTGTCTTGCACGAGGTGAGGGGAGCCTTCTTCAAGCACCTGAGAACTCTGTAGGCCACCTTTTCCATCTTCTCTATTACCATTTCAGCATTCAGAGTGGCGGTGTTGATATCAATCTCTATGGCCCATTTCATTTTAGAGATGCAACGATAGATTTCATTTTGGAATGAGTGACCTTCTTTGACGAGTTGCTTCGTGCAGTCTCTGATGGATTCGTTAGTAGCTCTGGCCTCTTTGAGAAGATGATCGTGGTGTTTCTACATGGTTTCTCCGAGGGCCTCAACCATTGCGTCTATCTCTCTGCGAGTGGCTAGATGATTAATGTTAGCCCTGGAGGATGAGGAGTCGACGCCAACAGTGATCGTAGAGGAAAACATCTCTTTGATTTCATCCTTGAAGGCGGAGTAGTTCGTGTAGCCAGCGGAAATCATGTCTGCAGCGTACTAGGTGGCGACCTCTGTCAGTTATGTTTTGAGGGTGTTGATGGAAGAAGGATTGAGAGACAACGCGCTGAAGGTTTCTGTGAGATTAGCCTTGTTGAGAACAGAGCTCTGAAGGGCTGATACGACCGCCTTGAGTTCAGAAGTTGTAGAAGTCAACTCCTTCAGAGCCTCTGTGATAGGTGTAAGGGCCTCTGTTGTCGGAGAGGAGGAGAACAAGCTTTTCAACTCATCCAACCTCTTAAGTACCTCTGTGATGAAGGTTTGATGCCTCTCCTTCATCATATAGGCACTCGGGGAACCTAGATCACCAACACATGGTGACCTAGTAGCCTTGGAGTGTAAGGCACCCTCAGTGACCGATTTGGCGTTGTTATCTAGGGGACTGCCACCAGATCCTCGGACATCCCCAATTGGAGAGCCTACCGATGTTCTGTCGATTTCATGCCTAATAGGTTCAGAGCCTAACTTGGCAGATGGTTCGAGTGGAGACTTTGGGCGTTCTAAACCCGCAGTCTCAATGATTCTCTCGCATTCCTCTGAAGCATGACTGGGTGATTCACTCACGTGTGGAGGGGCAACGGATGCCTCTCTTGGTAGTGTTGAGTCCTTGGGCGAATGGACTCTTATGATAAAACTATCATCCTTTTGAGAGGATGATGGAGTAGAATAGGGTTCTCAGTTTGTGCGTTCGACAGAGAACGAAAGAATGTCCTCTGCGAGGTTAGTTGGTTCAGGGTTCAGCGTGTGCACGCTTTCTTCAATAGGGGTTCCCTCTAGAACAGGGTCCCTAGCCAT
>NW_020204350.1:18087-19730 GCF_001531365.2 Cynara cardunculus var. scolymus
AACGACTTAGATTATTTTACTTTTAGGTCGTGTCAGGAAACGATTACTTGCTTGTATAAATAGCAGCGTAGGCCCTTGTATTTCAGTGTGCTTCAGTATTGTAATTGTCAATATTTTCATCAATTGAAAATCATTTTGAAGCTATCTCTTGTGTTCTTCAATCGTCTTCATCGTGTTCTTATTGATTTCTAATGTGATTGATTCTTATTACTTCCGCTGCATTATCATTGTCAAACAGATCATTCAAGTAAGTAATCTATACCAAAGAACTGAGTTAATCGATCCTACAGTAACAGAGCTTCTGTGATATGTGCGGGGCCTTCTAACATGTTACACCTTTGTATACCTAAACAGTTTGAAAATCCTCAGAGAGATGAGCACTTGCTCAGTTCAAACCCATAGAGCCTCTGATAGAAGCGCCAAAGGTTTTGATGAGTTGACCTCTGAGATCAAGATACTTAAAAATTTTGGCACCTTCTGAGGTTTTGATTTTCAATTCAAACATTCCCCCTTGAAGCCAGCTTCCATGGCTCCCCAAAAAAAAAATTTAAAATCCTAAGAAGAAAGTATCGATAGAGGACCTGTTCAAAGAGTCTCTGAGAGTTATCACAGAGGATCTGTGAAAAGACTTCTGTGATGAAAAGCATTTTGCTTCTTCATTAGGTTTTATTCCTTTTAAAGCATATACTCCCCSTCAAATCTTGCATGTCTTTGCGAGGAAAACCTACTAACTAAGAAAACAAGTGAAAGTTAACCAAGAAGTAAAACTTTATACAAAAAGAGATTATTAAAAATAAGACATACAACACTTAGAACTCTAAACTTGCCATTCCTATTTTTTSAATAAGGAAATTAAATCTTTTCTCATCAAGGTCTTTTGTAAAGAGATCAGCCAATTGGAATTCAGWTTTGACAAAGTATAGTTCGACATTACCTTCTTCTACATGATGTTTTAAGAAGTGGTACCTTATATCAATATGCTTTGTTTTTGAATGTTGCACAGGGTTGRCTGATATTGCAATTGCGCTCTTAGAATCACAGAGAATGGGGATCTTGTCAACAGAGTAGGCATAATCGCGTAGATGAGCACTTGCAGCGGCTACATATTCAGCCTCTGCCGTGGAAGTTGATACACAATTCTGCTTCTTTGAAGACCAACTGACAAGTTTTCCTCCCAGAAATTGACAACTTCCAGAGGTGTTCTTTCTATCGATTTGACATCCAGCATAGTCTGAATCGGTGTAAGCCACGAGATCAACGTTGGAGTGCAGAGGATACCAGAGTCCCAAAATTGGTGTCTCCTTTAAATATCTTAGGATTCTCTTCATTGTACTTAGATGGGATTCTTTGGAGTTTGCCTGATACCTAGCACAAATACATGTTGAAAACATGATATCAGGCCTACTTGCAGTGAGATATAGCAGAGATCCAATCATACCTCTGTAGAGTTTCCACTCTACAGAAGGACCATTTATGTCTTTACGAAGCTTCTGGCCAGGGGCCATTGGTGTCCTCATGTGAGAGGTATCATGCATCTTGTACTTCCTCAAAAGGTCATGCACATATTTAGATTGATTGATAAAGATTCCTTCAGAGGATTGCTTGACTTGTAGACCTAAGAAGAAGGTGAGCTCTCCCATCAT
>NW_020204351.1:0-803 GCF_001531365.2 Cynara cardunculus var. scolymus
CTTTCTTTCCTGCTTAGAGCATATGCTACAACATTAGCCTTTCCTGGGTGGTACTTTATTTCGCAATCGTAGTCGCTGAGTAATTCGACCCATCTCCTCTGCCTCATATTCAACATCTTCTGATGAAGAATGTGTTGAAGGCTCTTGTGGTCGGTGAAGATAGTGCATCTGGTGCCATAAAGATAGTGTCTCCAGATTTTGAGTGCGAATACCMCTGCTCYAARTTCCAGGTCATGGGTGGTGTAATTCTTTTCATGGACCTTTAGTTGTCTTGATGCATACGCAATGACTTTGTCCTTCTGCATCAGTACACACCCCAGTCCTTGATACGAGGCGTCGTAGTACACTATAAAGTTATATGTTCCCTCTGGTAATGCTAGAATCGGCGTATTACACAATTTGTACTTGAGTATCTGAAATGCTTCTTCCTGCTTCTCGCCCCAAATAAATTTCTTATCCTTCTGTGTTAGGGTCGTCAGGGGTTGTGCGATCTTGGAGAAGTTTGCAATAAATTGCCTATAATATCCTGCCAAACCAAGGAATTTACGAATCTCTGTTGGTGTTTTTGGGGCTTCCCACTTCTTGATAGCCTCTATCTTAGCTGGATCAACATGGATTCCTTTCTCATTGACCACATGACCAAAAAAAAAATGCACTTTACGAATCCAAAATTCGCATTTGGAAAGTTTGGCATACAACCTTTCCTTCTTGAGTAATTCTAGGATCAACCTTAAATGTTGCTCATGCTCCTTCTTATCTCGTGAGTAAATCAATATATCGTCTATGAACACAATCACAAACTT
>NW_020204351.1:1401-3023 GCF_001531365.2 Cynara cardunculus var. scolymus
AGCACAACAAATTTCGGCTCGGTTTTCGGATAACCAATCCATACCCACGATTAAATCAAAACTTCCTATTTTGATTGGGATTAGGTCTATACTAAAATTCGTTCCTTCAGTTCCATAAGATTCCTTAGGGTTATAGGTTCGGAATGACTTATATGTGCATTCTCTATCTCTATTCAAACCTGTTTCCGTGTTGCTTTCTCAGTTAGCATTCAGACCTGTCACTACTTGGCTTACTATGTTTGGGAGTGCTGCTAATACCCGCTCAGACACAAGTCTTGCGAGGTCGGGATCTTCCCTTCTCGGAGGCATATTTYTAATACGCAAGTTGTAAGTCGAAGTTAAGTTATTCTCGTTATTTACAGCTGTGTTGCCCGACATGATACAATCATCTAATCATGCAACCAAGATAATAATATAACATCTTATAATAACATGGCATTCAATCTGCAGTTAATAAAACTTAACTACCTATAGGCAAAACCTCAAAGGATCCATAAAATATAAACGTGCAATATAAAATATAGTTCACAAGCCACGACATAAGCCTCAAAAGAAAGTCTTAAAGTTCAACCATCAATAACTTAACAACTAAAAATCTTCTAATGCGTAAGACTCCAAATGAGCAACCCCATCACTATCACCAAAACTCCTGCTAGCACCRCCAAGTATGTGTACAACCTCCTGATCGCCCTCCTAGCTATGCAGATTGACTCTAGTGAACGATCTATCATACTATCTTGAGTGCCTAGGGCGGTGACCACTTCATCAGCAAAATGTCGATAGTGCTCCAATCTAAGTTGGCACGTCTCCATATCTTGAGGTATACCCAATACCCACGAATTCTCCAGGGTATTCATACCCGGAGTACGCTCCGATGTGATCCTGTTAGCGGGTGGAGGTGTTACACTACGGGTGTATGATCGTGATGGCTCCCTCACAGCTCCAGTTGGGGCGGAGAAAGACACCATCACGGGTGGAGGAATGCACTTTCGGGCCATAGCCCGAAATCTGACTCCGTGTGGCGCTATAGGTTGCGCGGGCACAGAGGGAGGCGGCTGTGGGGTGGGGGATCGTGCCGAAGATTCAGTGACATCATTGCCACTATCGTAGCTATCCTCTGAAGGATCGTGTTCCTCGGAGTTCACATGCCCATTTTCTGACATAATGCTGCGATATTTTAAAAAAAAATTAAAAACATTAAACGAATCATAATAAAAAGAATGCGACCTCACACAAGCGAACCGTGCTTTTCTTATTGGGTAAGAAATCCTTAACTTTTGGACAAAAACCTAACATAACCAATACGCGTCTCTCCTTATGCATAATTAATTAGACACAGGTGATCAGGCTATGTCTAGTTAAAGTATGCTAAGAAATTACCCGTTTTAGTTATATTATTAGTATGTCCGTTCCAAATTTTTGAGACTCTAACCAAAAAAATTAGTTCGTAAAATTTTGGGTTATAGTGTATGGTTTTCTTAGAAAACCAGTGCTCTCTATAACCTATTGCTCTGATACCAAATCTGTCACACCCTGCTAAAGCGGAAACGCGAGGTATGACAGGTAGAGTCTCATAGCAATAGTGTATAAACAACACAACCATACAATTTAAAACATAATTA
>NW_020204351.1:6633-8698 GCF_001531365.2 Cynara cardunculus var. scolymus
CGTTTCCCTTCATCTCAAGGTTCCACAACTCCATCTATAGCTTTTGGAGTTCACTTCTCGGACAGTATTCTTCCTTTAGTAATTTCTTAAACTCTTCCCATGAGAGCTGATTGGCTGCTTCTCGGCCTCTTGTTTGCACCAAGGTGTTCCACCATGTGAGCGCCCTTCCTTGMAAAAGGCACGCCGCATATTTTACTTTATTCCCTTCAGCGCATTCGCTGATGAGCAAAACGAATTCCATACTCTCGAGCCACGTCAATAATCCTACCGCTCCTTTTGTTCCGTTAAATTCCTTAGGGTTGCAAGCTCAGAAGGTTTTATAAGTACATTCCTGCGGTGGTCGAGGCTCCGAGTTTTAAGGTTGGTTAGCATTCAAACTAGCAGCCACTTGACTAACTATGCTGGGGAGTGCAGCAATAAGCTGTTCTGAAACGAGTTGTGCTAGATTGGGATTTTCTCTTCTTGGCGGCATTTCTTTAAATCCTAACACAAGGGAATTCATAAAATTGAGAGTGACATGAGTAGCTTTCCATAAGATTTTGAGGATGCTTACATGTCTTACTTGCATGACAAAGGATAGGAAGATGACAAGCAATCGATATAAGGTATAAACAATCACATAACCAATAGACACAATAGAAAATTCCTCCAAAAGATATCATGCATCACTTGGTCAAGAAAAGATACAAAACAGAGTTTCAAGTTTCAGGTCAAAAGAGTAATCCAATCCAAATTCTTCCTAAAGTAACAACCATCCAATGATCATTCCTAGTGCTAGCATTATCAGGCTAAAAACAAACAGCCACCTATATAACTTCCTAATCTCTTACCTGGCGGCAGCAGCCATCTCCCCGTTCCACTCTATACCCTGATGATGCGCTTCCACTATTTCCGATAGGTTGTTGAGGATGTTATGGTGATAACCGAGTCGAGTTTGGTGCATTTGCGTGTCCTCCGCGATCCTCCTTACCCATTCCTTCTCCGATGGTTTCATCCCTTGCGGATAGGATGCCGGTATTCCAGTCACAATTTGGGTCATTCTGCTCCCGCCTTGGGGTCGAGATGACTCTCCAACGACCCTCTGTGAATTTCCAAACGTCACCCTCTGTGGTACAGGGACACTCTTTCGAGGCGTGAGTCTGGTCCTTGGTCCTTGCTGGGCTCGCGACGGAACATCAGAGACTGGCTCCACTGGGGGTAAGCAGGACACCTGTGGGGCAACCGCAGTGCCACTAGAAATTGCATCCTGGTCATATGGATCTATCTCTTTGTTACGAGTTGGGTTCCTCTGAGAGCGACTGACTACGTAACCGAAATCGTCTACGGAATACTCGCTTGAATTTGAAGACATTATCGAGAGGATCTGTGACATAAATAATCGTGGTTACTAAGGTATATCCTCTAACAAGAGCTTAGCGGTTTTTGAGGAAACTTCTGAACAACTCTAAGCCTCAACAATCATGCTAGAATCCTTAGAAAACACCCTGAGTTCTATTCCAGAGCTTCTGCTAATGAAACCAGAACCTCTGTTTCCTCACAGAGCTTTCGAGGCCAGAGCCTCTGATCACAATATACCTACCAGAGCTTCTTGTGTTGAGGCCAGAGCCTCTGATCACAAGATGCCTACCAGAGCTTCTGGTGTCGAGGCCAGAGCCTCTGATCACAAGACGCCTACCAGAGCTTCTGGTGTCGAGGCCAGAGCCTCTGTACACAGAGTGTCTACCAGAGCTTCTGGTGCAATTTCATTAGATACACTAAGGGTTCAACGACCCTCTGATCCTACATCTTGCTCCAACCAGAGCTTCTGGTAGCGGGACCAGAGCCTCTGTGGCAACCCATATGCTTATCATTCCTGTATCTCATTCATGGATCCTCTAGTTCTCTTATTCACTTATGGCAGAGCTTCTGATAATGGGACCAGAACCTCTGCAAAGGTAATGATTCAAACTTCATTGATTCTGGTCTTCTTGACCAGTGCCTCTAATCCTAGGAAATAGATATTCGCAAAAGTGGGACTAAGCTCATGCTTTTCATAATAGTGTCACAACTAGAGCATACCTCTAAT
>NW_020204351.1:10783-11978 GCF_001531365.2 Cynara cardunculus var. scolymus
GCCTCTAAAGGCCCAAGCCCAAGGACTTATACATTTCCTTAATTTAAAACCCAAAAATCTAAAATAACCAAAATGTCCAAGTCTGGAACAASACCATCTGCCGTATTGAAATGATCCAAGTATGGGCAACCAGTGCTTCAGAAAGAAGACAACAGAGCCTCTACGAAGAAAAGACGCCAGAGCTTCTGTGTGGAGACATAGAGCTTTTGCAAAGATATGTCATAGCCTCTGTGAAGAGACACAGAGTCTCTGTGAAGAAAAGACGCCAGAACTTCTGTGCGGAGACACAGAGCTTTTGCAAAGATATGTTAGAGCCTCTGTGAAGAGACACAGAGTCTTTCTGAAGGGTTGCCGGATTCTCTGTGAAAAGACACAGAGTCTCTGAGAGGAGGCAACAGAGCCTCTATAGATAGTACCAGAGCCTCTGTGTCTGCCACCAGAGCCTCTGTGGCTATCATCAGAGCCTCTGTGACTGACGCCAGAGCCTCTGATCGAATAGGCGACCTCTTCAAGATCATACTCTGGATAAGGTTAATCCTAAGAGACATAGGGGCTGTTTGGCAGTTGCTGAATGGTTTGGTGCAGAATGGTTAAGTGGTCAGAATGGTTAAGAGGGTCAGAATGATTAAGTGTTGAATGAAATAATGTTGTTTGGTAACCATTCTCTGAACGACAACAAATTACCATTTTAACCCCACCAACAAAATTGCACAAAGACCGCCGATAACAGATCCCACAACCACCCCAGTGGAAAAACTTCTTCCACCACCAGCGCCATATCTAACACCAGGCGAGTCCGGTGAACCATTAGAAGGTGAAACCGATGTTAAACTGGGACCATCTTTCCCGATATTCGTATTCCCATCGGTTTTCACCTTAACAGTTTCTTTACAAGACGGAATTTGGCCATAAAGTTGATTGTTTGAAACATCTATCTCTACAAGATTTGGCAAATCTTGTAGTTCATTAGGTATAACCCCAGTAAGATTATTGTCTACAAGAATCAATCTTTGTAGCATCTTAATCGAAGATAAATCCGATGAAATGGTGCCTGTGAGACCCATGACAACCCACAGATCCAACCACGATAACCCACAGATCCAACCACCGATTATTAGCAAAACCTTGAGGATAACCCACAGATCCAACCACCGATTGTCGGGAAGGGGACGAAAGCGACGGTTCAACAGATCCA
>NW_020204352.1:0-4587 GCF_001531365.2 Cynara cardunculus var. scolymus
TCTCTCTCTCTCTCTCTCTATATATATATATATATATATATATATATATATATATATATGGTTTGTTAGATATTATGATTTTTGTTTATTTGATTTAGAAATTGCAGTTTTCGTTCCTATGGTTAGTAAGTTATTGTTATTTTCGTTCATGAACTAATTCTTACCTTTTTAAATACAAGAGACCAAAATAGTAAAAAACTTTAAAACATGAGAACTGAAACAAAAATAAATTATAAATCATAAGAATGAAAATAACAATGGTTTACAAGCTATAGGGACGAAATAGTATCTAAATTACAAAGACGAAAATCGCAATTTTAACAAACCATAGGGACAAAAAAGATAATTTACTCTAAAATAAAAATTATTTAGTGAGAAATTTAATATAAATTAGAGTAAACTACAAATTTGGTCCCTTTTATTTGTTGTTTGAAACATTTTTGGTCCTTATAGTTTTAAAATTTCGGTTTTACCATTGTGGTATGCAAAAACGATCGAAATTGGTCCCTGGCTCTAATGATCGTTAGAAGAACATGTTAAGTCAGGGGTACTTTAGTCTTTTTATACTTTTTTACAAATTTATTTTAATAAATAAACTAATATGTAAATTATAGGGATAAAAATGTAACATTTATTTAAACCTCTAACCAAAATAAATATTTAATAAAAAAAATATTGACTTTAATGTTGTAACCTGACCTCATCCTGGAAAGGAAACCTCAACATCACCATCGCAGCCCCTACTCCATCAACGCTGTATCCCCTTGCATCTCCAGCTTACCTCTCCGGTCACCGATCTCCACCATCCCCAAGGCTCTCCTCGTCGATCCCCATCATTTGATCACCATATTTGCACCACCCTTCCATATCCAACCTCCGTCTCCTCACTCCGATAAGAATACAAAATCTAAGTTCTCTGTCGTTGATCTCTAGGATCTCGAAGCCCTACTCATTGTAGATCTCCACCATCTCCTTGTTGCATATGCCCCCCACACTTCAGCCTCATTTTCCCTTCTTCCCCTCTTTTCATCTATGACCTAAAAAGCACCCTGATTTTGTATCCCGACTCCCTTCTTCCAACTTTGACAACCTAAGAGAGGAACAATAGGTCTGTTGGTCCCATTAGGGTCTGCAAGATGTGTATAACAGTTTGTAGAAAGGGGGGGATGAATATAAACACAATATTTTCAAATTTAAAATATATATTGACAAGAGAAGATCAATACAGATTTTACAATATTGTTTGCAGAAAGATAAGGTAAGAAAAACCTATCTAAACAATCTAAAGTTTACACACTTAATCTTAGCAAATAAGAAAAGATTTGTTGTTAAAGAAATAAAAGAAAGTAAGTTCTATCTGGGAGAGAACTTGTTTAGAGTACAATGAAAGGGATTCTAACTTGCTCTTGAAGATGAGCGTATTTGTTCTTAGATGTATGTTCTTTTACTTAAGCGTAAGAAAGCTTAGAGTAAGGTTTTTTAGTAAGAGTATCTCTGCATGGAGATAGAACACATCTATTTATACCTGTTGCATTAAATGTACATTTAATACAACGTTGTAGGGTTAGAACGCGTGTCAAGCCTTAAGGGGAAGACTTGTCCTTTGCTACAGTGAATAGTACAAAAACTTATTCATGAGCAGACATCCTTTCATAAAGTTGGTGGGTAATAGAGTCAACTAATCGGTTCCGTACCGTAGTAACGTTTATAAAGGGTATGGGTTTGTCCTTTGTGTGTATAAGGACAGGACAATAACAATCATGCTCAACAAGCTTCTTTTGATCGCTGAATGCTGGAATAACCTGAAGGTCTCTTCAGCATTCGCTGAGGCTTGGGCAATCTTCACACATATGTAGACAGACTTGTAATCACTGAATACCGCTTCAGATCACGTACTCACCAGTCTCTAATCTTCAGTTTCAGTCTTCGACTTTCGCTGAAGGTTCTTTGGTGTGAGTGTTGTCTTCTTGAAGTATCGCCGTCACTGATTGGATTTACAATACAAGTTCTTCAGCGATCACTGAACAGACTCAGTGATGATCGCTGGAACTGAAAAACAGAAACATAAATACTTCGCATAAGATACAAGGGATTATCATTAAATCAAATGATATAGATGATCAACAAGGTCCGATGACGACACAAAAGCATCCTTATGATGCTCAAAATTTATAGGTAGGACATAAGATTTAATTCACTAAAACTACCTCCTTCCTATTATTTCTATCTTCAAGCTCTCCCCTCTCCTCTCTCCCAGACCTCCTCCAACCGGTAAGTTTTTCTCTTTTTCTTGGTATATATACGGAGGTGTATCTATATGCATATGTATATGTACATGTATGTATGTACATTTATTATATGTATTTATGTATGTCTCTATATATGTATGTATAGGTATGTAACATAATAGTTTAAAAATTATACCGCAAACCTATGGGAAGCGTAACATAGTGGTCGATCACCAGGAGATGATGGACTAAACACATGGGTCGTTCTAAACTATGGCCTAACTATGGGAATCAATCAATGATTACATTTTTATTCAAATTAGACGAAAATAAACAAACAAAT
This sequence comes from Cynara cardunculus var. scolymus, assembly GCF_001531365.2. Classification (NCBI taxonomy): domain Eukaryota; kingdom Viridiplantae; phylum Streptophyta; class Magnoliopsida; order Asterales; family Asteraceae; genus Cynara; species Cynara cardunculus. The sequence goes on from NW_020204352.1 coordinate 2,572, forward strand.
AAGAAAAAAATAAAAACAACTAAAGACCGGAGAGAACGAAACAAACTACATACTAAGGGACATTATGCAATGTCAACTTCAGACATTCGGCAATCGTAAGGATTTGTTACACAAAATTACTTTAACCCTCTATCGAGGAAGAAAAGACTACTCGGATAAAGGGAAGAGCTAGCGCTCGCCCTTACGTTTTCTTCCCTTGCTCTGCAGTACGAGCCTCTCTAAACAATCATCACTAGTCATTCGTCCCCTCATACATCTCGGGCCAAAACCTAGGTAAATAAGGATTGGTGCGGAAAATAAAAGAGGTGCCTACTTATCCACTGAAAAAACCACCCCGGGAGATAGCTCTTGTTCGTGCGCATGCAAGATTGAAGACACGATTCGTGTGGGTCTGCTTTTTTTAAAAAGTTGGTTGGCATTAAAGCAAGAGAGGATTTGAATAGTCCTCTTAGCCAAGATTGAAAGGATACTATATTGAGCTTTACATTGTCATGAATAATCAGGTACTAAGAGTCCTCTCACTACCAACCAGTAGACGAAAGAACTTTCACTTTCCATTACCAAAATGAAAGAAGAAAGCAAGCAATAAAAAAAGAAAGTTTTCATGACGAAAAATTAAGGCGTCAGCGAGGGACTGATTCTATAACTCACCATAGCAATAAGTTGCTCTATTCACGAATTTCCTTTAATTGAAGAAATAAAATACTTGGAGGGAGACATGCAGTCCTCTGCATGCGTATGAGCGGTAACGTCGACGTACGGCTCCGTGAGAAGGGCAGTGGACAGAAATGGCCTTGATTTGTTTCTGCCAAAAAAAAAAACGGGTTATTCAATCCACTATCGCAACTGAAGGAACCCCCAGACAACCTATCTAAGATTATGGGAATAGGATGCACATCCCGACCGGTGAAAGGGGGTTGACTTGCCGAATAGTGATATGAYGTCACGAAAAACGGCTGCTCTGATTAAAAAAATAATAGGCTCACAGCTGATCTAGAGAGATATCTTACAAAATAGATTCCTTGACCATCTTCCTTCTAGTATAAAGGAAAAAGGCTTTTCGCTCTAGTTGGGCAATGCAAGGAGGCCTGTTTCGCCATTTCCATCTTTCACTTCCCTGTGGCATTGCCTCCGACATCCATCGTCTATAGTGCTTTTTCCGATCTGATAATGGGGGGATAGCACAAGGGCTTAAGACATTGGTTTGGAAAGATACAGTAAAGTTAAGACAAATTTTTTCTTCAACCTAGGTTCCTTATCATTTCATGTTAGGATCATATTCATTAATCAATTCAGTCTCAAATTAAGATCAAACTATGGTTCATATCAATATTTACTACAGTAATTTAACATTTTACAAAAACTAATCAACTAAATGCCAATTGTCGTTAGGAAAAATTCAACCAAGTAAAACTCAATGTCAGTTTCAAAAACAATTGATCAATATCACTACGTCGATCCAAAGTGATGATTATCCAAATGAACGAATATCGAATTAAATAGCGAAATCTAATTACCCTATACAGTGAAATTGGGCTAAATCAAAACTAATGAAATCACTACATTAAAACATACCATTATAGCTAGCATAAAAACTAAGTGAGAAATTAGTTATTAAGTAAGAGCATGCAACATAAAGATAACAACATACACAATCAATAGGTGATAAATTAATATAACATTTTCTATAAAGATAACTTTTAGTTCAACTTTTTATTATTATTATTATTATTATTTAATTTAGGTTTAAAAACAGATTCATTTATCTTAGATTTATTAATGTAATTAAATTTTATATGAAGATAATAATTAAGTATATTGTTAGAACTTAATAATTGTCCTAGTTATATTTAAAATAAGATGTTTATTTCATGTTTGATTATGCTCATTAGTTAGTTACTAGAAGAGTATTTGTGCAATGCAGTGACACACATCTCGATTTTAATGTTCTATTTTATTATTTGTCTCTGTCGATGTTATAATACGATTTTATGTGTTTTTAAGAAAACAATAATG
>NW_020204352.1:4752-6133 GCF_001531365.2 Cynara cardunculus var. scolymus
ATATAACATTTTATAAAGATAATAATTAAGTATTCTGTTAGAACTCAATAATTATTCTAATTATATTTTAGATTTTTTATATTTAAAATGAGATGTTTTTCCGTACTTGATTATGTTTATCTGCAGTTAATTACACGAATTCAGATATGGAGATTTAATAAGTTGTACTTACGCACAATCTATTTGCAATCTTGAGTTTTAAGTAATATGCATTAATAAACAATATTTTACGCATAAAAAGTGGTTTTTAAGAGTTTTTGTCAAATGTTTTATAATATAGTATAGATTATGTGCTTTTAAGAAAACAATAATTATTTTATATTTGAATAAAATATAAATTTGAAGATATCATAAAAATTTGAAAAAAAAATATCAATGTTAATATCAAATCAACTATTAAAAGTTTTCATTTTTTATGTAATTTCTTTAATTTATTTTGTTATTATAATTTAATTTAAGTTTAATAATGAAATAATTTATTTTTTTGTTTAATAGTATAACATTTTATAAAGATAATTAAGTATTCCGTTAGAGCATAATGATAATCTTAATTATATTTTAGATTTTTTATATTTAAAATTGGATGTTTATCTTATATTTAATTATGTTTATCTGCAGTTAATTACACGAATTCAGATATGAAGCTTTAATAAGTTGTATTTACGCACAATCTACTTGTAGTCTTGAGTTTTAAGTGATATGCATTAATAAACAGTACTTTACGCATAAAAATGGTTTTTAAGAGGTTTTGTCAAATGTTTTATAATATAGTATAGATATGAATTCAAACATATATCTATAAAAAAATTGTAATTATGCACCATTCACTTGTAATCTTAAATTTAAATAATACTTTTATATAATAATTAAATATTCAGTAAGAACTCAATAATTATTTTAATTATATTTATATTATTTTATATTTAAAATGAGATGTTTATGCTGTATTTGATTATGTTTATCTACATTTAGTTATACGAATTCAAACATAAACTTTAGTAAGTTGTACCAATGTTTAATCAACTTGTAATTTTGAATTTTAGATAACATGTATTAATAAACGTTACTAGATGTATAAAAAGTAGTTTTTGAAAAATTATCGTAAATACTTTATAATATAACTAGAAGGCTAGTCGTGGAATCCAATGAGATACATCTCGATTTTAATATTTCGTTTTATTTTGTTTTCTGTCGATGTTATAATACTGTTTTATGTGGTTTTGAAAAAAACGATAATGTTTTTATTTTTAAATAAAATCTAAATTTGAAAATATCTTAAAATATTAGAAAAATATAATCGATATTAGTATCAAATTAATTATTTAATTTTTTTTTGTTTTGTTGCGTAATTTATTTAATTCAATTTTTCTTATTATAATTT
>NW_020204352.1:6383-12182 GCF_001531365.2 Cynara cardunculus var. scolymus
AAAAAATGAAGCTTTAATAAGTTATACTTACGTATAATTGTAATTTCAAAATTTTAAGTAATATGCATCAATAAATAATATTTTATCTATAAAAATGGTTTTTAAAAATTTTTATAAAATACCTATATATAAATCAACTTTACAATGTTGTAGAAAGATAATATATTCATCAAAATTGATGTTTTATCATAAATAATGATTAAAATAAGATAAAGGAAGAAGAGAACGAAAAGAAAACGTCTTTGTGTTACGGCTTTAAATAATATTTTTTTGCTTGAAATAATAAAGTTGTCGTGTTCTTCTTGTTATTCTCCGCAAGAGTATCTCTAATAATTTTATGGTTTCTATTTCTTTTTAAGATTTATTTGATAGTTGCTGAATGATTTGATTCAAAATAATTAAAAGACTTTTATAGTATAATGCAAAATAAAATATAACTGTTTGGTAATTGTTTAGAATAAGATTAAGACCGTAAATTGTTAAGAGAAACCCAAAAACAAAATTATTCAAAAGGTTTTAGAATAATTAAGAAGCATATTTTTTTTACTAAACAACAACCACCTATTAAAAATTTAGAGATTGTCGTTTCACTACAATAAAATCGGGTTTATAGAACGCTCCCTATTTCTAAGCGTCCTAATAGACCCTTTTATAGGACTTAGTTTATATGACCAAAAAATAAAATGTCCTATCTAAAGACGTTGTAATAAGTTTATATGACATTTTTTGACGTCGTAATAAGTTTTTTAGAACACTTTTAATATAAAGCGTCCCATTAGCAACTTTATAGGACACTATTTGAAAAACTGTCATACTAAAACAAGTGTCCTATAAAAAAATTGAGTTTATAGGACACTTTCTCAAAAGTGTCATGTAAAGCTGCTAATGTAATACTTTGTATTACAAATGTCCTAAAAAACTTGTTAAGACGTCCAAAAACGTCATATAAATTTATTACGTCATCTTTAGATGAGACGCTTTATATTTTTGGTTCTATAAATTAAGTCTTACAAAACGGTCTATTGAGACGCTTAGACATTGAAGACGTGCTATAAACCCAATTTTGTTGTAGTGTTTAACTACTTTTTTTTTTCTCACCTTTGGGTTTTGAAGATAACTTTGAGAGCTTAATTTCTTTGAAAAATCATAAAAATCACTATTTTATGCATTACCGTTGAAAATGGTCTTATGCGTTGTTATTTTCTTAGCAATCTCATTCAAAAATACGTGAAATGCATATCAACAGTTTAAATTTTAAATCTCCGTTTAAATAATGTGACATCTTCATTTTATGAAAATACAAGAACATCATTTTACTATAGACAAGCATGTGATACTATTATTTCATCACATATGATATACATGTGATACTAATTCAGAGACGTGGGCGATTTTCGATCGATGTGATCTTGGTTGCGGGTCAAGTCGCGCTTACACCACTAAGCCCCCTCAACAGTATTATCACATGTGATAAGAGTGTTATTGATATGATACTGTAATCCATCAAGACCATCACATGTGATGCTAAAATCATAGACGCAGACAACCTTTGGCGCGACCTAAGTCGTAGAGGACGTCGTCCGCACATCACAGGAGCCTCTCACACGTATTATCACATGTGATAAGGATGCTCTCGCGTTCTCATAAAATAAAGGTGTTTTCGTTTTAACCCCCACCTATACATATATTCACTCACTTACACTCTCATATTCACCAAATTTTTTAAAATTTTAATTTTAAATTTACAGTTTATGTTCTTGTAATTAGTTAATTAATTTATTTTACCTTCTTTCTTTTTAAATTTTTCATTTTACATCCTTATCAAATTAACACATATAATTGTATATCAATTAAAACATATTTAAAAATACATTTTTATTTTAACAAGTTACACCATTATAATCGTCTCGTTAATACCTTCAAAATGAGACCAATATTGAATAGTTTTTGACTTAATTATATTATTATAATACTATGAAAAATATTTTTAATATACATAATTTATTTTTTTAATTTTCGTTTTACACTATTATCACATTGAAAAACATAATTTTATATTAATTAAAATTAGATCTAACAATGAAATTAACATCTTAGGAAGCATTTTTATACCTTTTATTCATCTTGTTCATCTTACATACTCATTTTTTAATATACTTTTTATTTTAACAAATTGCACCATTAAAATCGTCTCGTCAATCTCTTTGAAATGAACCTAATAATGAATATTATTTGATTTAATTGTATTATTATAATCGTATTTTCAATAACGGGGCAGGGATTGGGGGATTTTAACGGGGACGGGGCGGGGGTCGGGGACGAATTTGGGGATTTTAACGGGGACGGGGCGGGGATCGGAGACGAATTCGGGGATTTTAACGGGGACGGGGGCGGGGACGGTGATCACCAGCCCAGACCGATATGTGTGTGTATATATATATATTTATTTATTAACATATTGTAATTTTTTCCATATCGTTTCCGGGTTCGGGTTCCGGTTCGGTTATAACCAACGGTGAAAAAGAGAATTTTTACCCTTAATGGGTTCCCCAACGGGGATCGAGGAAACCGCGGGGACCCGATGGAGATTGGGATGGTTACGGGGACGGTTTTAGATATCGGTTTCGGGGACAGGGATACCAATACCCGGTCCGGACCCGGCCCGTTGCCATTCCTATTAAAAATATGTTTAGATTTTAATAAGTTACATCATCGTAATCGTCTTGTCAATAACTTCAAAATGAACCAAATATTGAACATCGTTTTATTTAATTATGAAACTATATATAAATATTATAAGGTATAAAATAAAAATAAAGAAGTAAATAAATATAATAAATTTTTATAAAGATATAAAGTATAAATATTGAAAAAAATTCATATACAAATATATAATTTAAAAAATACATATTTTTAATACTTTATTAATTAATAATAATATATARTTAATTAATATATGTAATTATAGTATAGATAAAAAAACCTAGGGGCTATAATAGAAAAGTATTTAAAATATTAAAGGATGAAAACTAAAAATATTAAAAGATTAAAATTGAAAAATAAAATAAATAAATTTTAATTATTATATTATATTATATTATATAGATGGATAGGGGTATAGAAAACGTAGGGGAAAAGAAATAGGAGGGGTGGGGTTAGAAAACCCCTTATCGAATTAAAGATCCTATATATATATATATATAGAGAGAGAGAGAGAGAGAGAGATAAGAGGTTTACATGGGTTCTAAACAAAAGATGCAGCATGTATTGTGCATGCCAGCACCAGGCCAAGGCCATATTAACCCAATGATAAAACTTGCAAAAATCCTTCACTCCAAAGGCTTCCTTATCACCTTCGTCAACACGGAGTTCAACCACCAACGCCTCCTCCGATCTCAGGGCTCCGACGCCCTAACCGGCTTCCCTTCCTTCCGCTTCGAGACCATTCCTGATGGCCTTCCAACGCCTGAAAACCCCGATGCCACCCAAGACGTGCCATCCCTTTGGAAGGCCATGGATGAAAAGTTTTTGGTTCCGTTTAAAAGTCTCCTTAACAAACTGAGTGCTTCGGATTCACCCGTGACTTACATAGTAGCCGATTTCATTATGAGCTTCACCCTTGAAGCTGCCACGGAAATGGATATTCCGGAGATACTCTTTTGGACAAGTGGAGCTGGTTCGCTATTATGTTTCGAGCAGTACCCAAATCTTTTGGATAAGGGTTTGATGCCCCTTAAAGGTTCCAACTTTTCTGCGCGCACACACATACACACACATATATATAGAGTTGGATTCCGTTAGCAAGTTGATATTTTCTTAGAAAACGTAAGAAGCATTGTGTCAGTGAATGTTTACTTGATTAAGTTTAAATACATCTTAGGGGTTGTTTGACAATTGATGAATGGTTTGGTGCAGAATGATTAAGTGGTCAAAATGATTAATAGGCTCTCATGATATAGTGCAAAATGAAATATAATTGTTTGGTAATTGTGTACAATGAAATTAGAGCTCTTAATGGTTAACGGAGATTCAGGATACAAAATCATTCAGATGGTTTTAGAATCATTAAGAGACAGATTTTTTTTTGCCAAACAAGATTCCTCTCTTAACGATTCAAATGTTACATTAGTTTATTTTAACTTATGCTAAAATTTAATTTTAATGTTAACATCAACTGTTTGTAGCTTTTCTAGTTTTCTACCAAATTTTGATTTCTACCAAATGTCATATTCAATTTTGATTTCTAACACTCTCTCTCTCTCTCTCTATATATATTATATAATATATGAAAAAACATGAGAACATCGATACCATTTGCGGTTTTACAATGAAATCACATATGATCACGGGCGACCTTATAGGTCAGGGGCCAAGTCGTACGCTCACCGCGGCATCGATGTTCGGTATTCACATGTAAATTTACACAAAATCACATGTGACATGAATGTTCTCGTGTTTTGTTATTAACCATACATATTCTTGTTTGAATCCAATTCTATATACTATATTTTCCCATAAGAAAAGTAACTTTGAAAATACAATATTTATACGAGAAATATGTGTATCTTGTTCATTAACATGTTTCCCATAGTCATTATCGACTATCAAAAAAATAGAATTCATTTTAAGGACATGTAAGTTATACCAAAAAGAAGATATAGATATATAGAATCATATTCATATGCAACTAAACAAGAGAATAAGAAAACGGTTGAATCACATGTGAATATACACTAAAATCACGTGTAAATATCATTTTTGTTGCTAATTTATCCTTTTTTTATCTACAGATTCGAGTTATTTGGTGAATGGATATTTGGATACAATCTATGACTGTATACCTTCAATGTCTCGTATACGCCTAAAAGATATCCCTCCTTTTATTAGAATCACCAACCCTGGTGATGAATACATGGTTGAATTCTTTACTAGACAAATAGAGAGAGCGAAAACGGCTTCCACCATCGTTCTCAACACGTATCATGAACTCGAACCCAACATTCTCGACGCCCTTTCTTCTATATTTCCTCCTTGCTACGGAATTGGCCCTTTGAATCTACTCGAGAAGGAAAYWGTTGACAAATCTCTAGCGTCCATCAAATCAAACCTTTGGAAAGAAGAGACGGAATGTTTAAAATGGCTAGACTCGAAAGCGCCATTGTCAGTTATTTATGTGAATTTTGGTAGTATCACGGTGATGACGCCTCAGCAACAAGTCGAGTTTTGTTGGGGACTCACGAAGAGCAATTATACATTCTTATGGATTATAAGACCAGACCTCGTGATTGGCGATTCTGCTATGCTTCCATCGGATCTTATGGCAGAGATAAAGAGTAGAGGGTGGTTGTCTAGTTGGTGCCCTCAAGAACAAGTTCTAAAACACCCATCAATCGGAGGATATTTAACACACAGTGGATGGAATTCGACAATCGAGAGTATTTCCAGTGGAGTTCCAATGATATGTTGGCCGTTTTTCGGAGACCAACAGACGAATTGTTGGATGTGTTGCAACAAGTGGGGGGTTGCGATGGAGATCGACAACAACGTAAAGAGSGATGAAGTAGCGAAACTAGTGATTGAGATGATGAATGGAGAAAAGGRAAAAGAGATGAGGAAGAATGCCATTGAATGGAAGAAYAAGGCTGAAGAGGCATGTGCCTTTCCGTACGGTTCATCCATGGTTAACATGGAGAAAGTGATTCGTATGCTGCAAACATCTCCAAAATAAGTCCTATTTAAAAGTGAACATTACTTTGCTTGTGCTTTTACAATTTATTTGGAACAATGTCGTCCTGTAAT
>NW_020204353.1:0-569 GCF_001531365.2 Cynara cardunculus var. scolymus
AAGACCGATTAAGTTCGCGTTTGAAGTTTTTGTATCAAAAGTACACTATTCCATTTTGGTTATTGATGTTAAACTTGTTTTATTTTGTAAAATTTGAAAGGTGTTATTTATTAACAATTGTTGTGAGTCGCTTACCTGTTACATCTCGTGTTTCTGCTTTAGCGGGGTGTGACAGATTTGGTATCAGGGCTTCAGTTATAGAGAACGCTGGTTTTCCTTAAAAACCATCGACTATAACCAAAAAATTTCAAAATGGTTTTCGAGTAATTTAGAATCATATGATTTTTAAAGCGGGTCACATTATTATATGTCCATTAAACAAAGCCTGATCACCTGTGTTTAATTTACATATAATAAGAAGAACTTAATCGGTTGTACTAGAGATATGCACCAATAAAGAAATTGTTATGAAAAGCATGATTTTACGTGTTGCACAAATTATGAATATCCATTGCCCTAGACCGAACAGAGGTGAAGGATTAGAAATCCCTTATTTTGTTAAGGGTCCATGATTGAACCAGAAGCGCTGGTTAGAAGGACCAGAGGCGATGGGTAGAAAATCCCTTATT
>NW_020204353.1:1274-4104 GCF_001531365.2 Cynara cardunculus var. scolymus
GGTAGAAAATCCCTTATTTTGTTAAGTGTCCATGTTGGACCAGAAGCGCTTGTTGGAAGGACTAGAGGCGATGGGTAGAAAAATCCCTTGTGTGATTAAGTGATCATGATAGACCAGAATCTCTAGTTAGAAGGACCAGAGATGATGGATTAGAGGACTCTTTATGTTGTTAAGTGTGAGAAACCAGAGGCCAATGGACAGGAGATCCATTGGGTTGCAAGGTGTGAGGAACCAGAGGATCGATGGTCGGTATGGACGTGAATCAGCAACTGACAAAATAGAATTCCAATGATTTCCTTAGTCTGAATGTGGAATCAGAGAACCGATTGACGGGTTACTTTATACTTTCCTAAGTATGTAAGATGAACCAGAAGCTCTGGTCATGGAACCAGAAGCTCTGGTCATGCAACCAGAAGCTCTGGTAGTGCAACCAGAGACTTTATATCTAGACGATCTAGCTTGATTGCCACCTTTAGTCTTGCTTAGAAGCTTCCATTGTATCGTCAATAATTTGTTAGATGGTACATTTTAGAGACTAAGATTATTAATGTCGCAGATAACTATGGCATCATCCGATCCTAGTGAATACTCGGCCGACGAATCCGGCTACGTGGTTCACCGATCTTGAAGAAACTCATCCCGCAATGAAGAGATAGATCCATATGAACAAGAGGACACTGCGACTAGTGGAGCATCTGTTTCCCCGCCAGCATCCTTGTTACCCCCATCTGAGCCAGTACCCGATGTCCCACCACAAACTTATTATGGTCCCCGAATTAGAGTTACACCGAGGAAAAGTATTCCACAGCCTCGAAGAGTGACATTTGAGAATTCCTCTAGAGTAAGAGGAGAGTCATCAGGACCACAGCAGGGGCACATGATATCTCAAGTAGTGACTGGAGTGCCTGCATCCTATGCCCATGGCATGAACCCGACTGAACGAGAATGGGTGCAGAGAATTGCATCAGATACTCAGACTAACCAAACCCGGCTGGGATATCATCACCATATTCTAAAAAATCTATCCGATGTGATGGAAGCATACCATCAACGAATGATGAGAAACACGGATGTTGTCATTGCAGCGAGGCGAGAGATTAGAAGGTTGTACAAGTATTTGGTGCTGAGTGGAATATTGATGTTGTTGTTAGGAATGCTGATAGGCTGGTTATTATTCTAGAAACATTGTCTAGTGATAGGATATCCACTCTTTTGTGTAGAAACTCAAAGACCTATTTTTGTAGCTACAATCACCTACGAATGCATGATATCTTTTTGAAGAATGCTTATTTATGTCAAGTCATGTTGCATATAAGAATTAATCTGTCTGGTTATAAATGCTTGAATGTTATCCATGCGACGATCATCAGTGGCATCATTTAAATGGCTGGAAGTCATCATCCTTCTTATGACAATAAAAATGCCGAAATTCCCTTCTGACTTAGGCCTTAGAAGATGCTGCCAAGAAGAGAAAACTCTGAGGTTGCACGACTTGTGTCAGAGAAACTTTTGGCCGCACTCCCCAACATAGTCAGTCAAGTGGCTGCTGGCCTGAATGCTAACCACCCGAACAATCCAGAGCCAAGGACGGCTAGGGAATGCACTTACAACTCTTTTAGATCTTGCAACCCGAAAGAATTCAATGGAACCGAAGGAGCAGTAGGATTACTATCATGGCTCCAAAGCATGGAATCTGTTCTTCACATTAGTAAATGTACTGAAAGAAATAAAGTAGAATATGCGGCATGTTTGTTACAAGGAAGGGCACTTACCTGGTGGAATACATTGGTACAAACTAGGGGTCGGGAAGCGGCTAACCAGCTTTCTTGGGAAGAACTTAAGAAATTACTAAAGGATGAATAATGCCCAAGAAGTGAACTCCAAAAGTTAGAAATGGAATCTTGAAATGAAAGGGGAAAATATAGCTGCTTATACGGCCCGATTCCACGAGTTAGCGAATCTAGTACCACATATAGTGACACCGGAGGAAGTCTGCATTGAGAGGTATATTTGGGGATTGTCTTCAGAAATCCGAGGAAACATCACCTCAGCCAACCCAAAAACCGTTAAGGAGGCAATAGATATTGCCACCAAGCACACGAATAATGCAGTTCGATAAAGAGAATTTGCCCAGGGAAAAAGAAAAATGGAGGAGCAGGGGAATCGAAGATCTGGGGGAAAATATGACAAGAATAGGAGAGTAATAGGAAATATTGGGGCACAGACTCAGGCGGTAAATCAAGGAGGCAGGACCAAGTGCAATAAATGCAAATATCCGCACTAGGGAAACTGCATCATTTGTCAAAGATGCCACCTAGGGGGTCATACAGCAAAGGATTGCCCAAGACGATTATGTTTCGATTGTGGGAGCCCATATCAGATGAGGAATGTATGCCCAAAGAGAAAACAGGGAACAAATGCAACCCAAGCCCGACCAGCCAGTCAAGGAAACCTAGAAAGTCAGGCACGGGGCAGAGCGTTTGAGATTGGAGACAAAGAAGCTAGATACGATCCCAATGTTGTTTCAGGTACGTTTCTCCTAAATAATGAATTTGCATCAATTTTATTTGATTCAGGGGCAGATAGAAGTTTTGTATCACTGGACTTTAAGCCGAAGATTAACCTAAAGCCCCAAAGGTTGAAAGAAGCTTATGTAATTGAGTTTGCCAATGGTCAAGAWATTAAGGCTAGAAACATAATTATGGATTGCACTCTAAGTTTAGCCAATAAGGATTTTAGCATAGACCTTATTCCTATTGAACTAGGAAGTTTTGACATAGTTATCGGCATAGATTGGCTATCCAAAAATCAAGCTGAAATTGTCTGTTCG
>NW_020204353.1:4424-7394 GCF_001531365.2 Cynara cardunculus var. scolymus
AGGATTTACCAGGATTACCCCCACCAAGACAAGTCGAATTCAGTATCGACTTAATTCCTGGAGCTGCCCCAGTGGCAAAGGCACCATATCGTTTGGTACCATCAGAGATGCAAGAAATGTCAAATCAACTCCAGAAGTTATTAGATAAGGGATTTATAAGACCAAGTTACTCACCATGGGGTGCACCGGTTCTATTCGTTAAAAAGAAAGATGGGTCAATGCGAATGTGCATTGATTATAGGGAACTTAATAAATTGACCATCAAGAATAGATACCCTCTTCCTAGAATCGATGATCTGTTTGATCAACTCCAAGGTGCGGTATACTTTTCCAAAATCGATCTACGATCTGGATACCATCAAGTAAGAATTCGGGAAGAGGACATTCCCAAAACAGCATTCAGAACCCGATATGGTCATTATGAGTTTCTGGTTATGCCATTCGGACTAACCAATGCACCGGTAGTCTTTATGGATCTAATGAATAGAGTTTGCAGACCATACCTGGATAAATTTGTAATCATTTTCATAGACGATATATTGATTTATTCACGAAGCAAGGAGGACCATGAGAAGCATCTGAGGATGATATTAGAACTACTTTGGAACCAGAAATTGTAAGCAAAATTCTCCAAATGTAAATTCTGGATTCGTGAAGTACAATTTCTTGGTCATGTGGTTAATGAAAAAGAGATTCAGGCAGATCCTGCCAAGATTGAGGCCATTAAGAAATGGGAAGCCCCAAGAACCCCGACGGAAATTCGTCAATTCCTTGGCCTTGCCGGCTATTATTGGTGATTTATTGCAAACTTTTCAAACATCACACAACCACTCACAGCCTTAACTCAGAAAGACAAGAAGTTTGTTTGGGGAGAGAAGCAGGAAGAAGCATTTGAATCTCTTAAGCAAAGACTATGCAATGCACCTATTTTATCCCTACCAGAGGGCTCGGAAAACTTTGTGGTCTATTGTGATGCATCGCATCAAGGATTAGGATGCGTGCTAATGCAAAAAGATAAGGTCATTGCATATGCCTCAAGGCAACTCAAAGTGCACGAGAAGAATTATACTACGCATGACCTTGAATTGGGAGCAGTAGTATTTGCACTTAAGATTTGGAGGCACTATCTTTACGGCACCAAATGCACCATCTTTACTGATCATAAAAGTCTTCAACATATCCTAGATCAAAAGATGTTGAACATGAGGCAACGGAGGTGGGTCGAACTTGTCAACGACTATGATTGTGAAATAAAGTACCACCCGGAGAAAGCTAACGTGGTAGCAGACGCCTTAAGCCGGAAAGAAAGAGTGAAACCGTCAAGGGCACGAGCCATGGGAATGTTGGTTCAAACGAACCTAAAAACACAGATTCTTGAAGCTCAATAAGAGGCGTTGAAATCGGAGAATCTGAGGAACGAGACCCTGCACCACCTAGAGAAGGAATTCGAAACTCGAATAGATGGGGTGCGTTACTTCAGAGATAGAGTTTGGATACCAAAGAATGACAGCCTTCGGTCAATAATTTTGGAGGAAGCACATCGCTCAAGATACTCAATTCACCCAGGAATCGATAAGATGTACAAAGAGCTAAGAGAATATTACTGGTGGCTAGGAATGAAGAAGGACGTTGCCTTGTACGTAAGACGGTGTATAACCTATGCAAGGGTAAAAGTTGAACATCAGAAACCGTCTGGTCTTCTTCAGCAACTAGAGATTCCCCAATGGAAGTGGGATCAAATATCAATGGATTTTGTTACAAAGTTACCTAGGACTAGGAGAGGATATGACTCAATTTGGGTCATAGTGGATCGACTTACGAAATCTGTGCACTTCTTACTTGTTCGAGAAGACTTTAGTACGTAAAGGCTTGCACAGTTATATATTAATGAAATCGTATCGCGTCATGGAGTACCTATTTTCATCATCTTAGATAGAGATAGCCGTTTTACTTCACGATTGTGGCGATATGTTCAAAAGGCACTAGGCACGAGGTTGGACTTAAGTATTTCCTATCATCCTCAAATGGATGGGCAAACGGAAAGGACTATCCAAACACTAGAGGATATGTTACGAGCCTGTGTGATAGACTTTGGAGGCAGTTGGGACACTCATCTACCATTGGTTGAATTTTCCGACAATAATGGCTATCACACCAGTATCCAGTACGCACCGTACGAAGCCTTGTATGGGCGTAAATGTAGATTCCCACTCAGCTGGTTGGAAATTAGTGATAGACAGCAGACTAGGCCTGACATTATCCAGGAAACAACCGACAAACTCTCGATCATCCAAGAAAGACTTAAAGCTGCAAATGATCGTCAGAAGAGCTACGCTGATAACCAAAGGAAACCGTTGGAATTTCAAGTGGGTGATAAATTCCTTTTAAAAGTATCTCCATGGAAAGGAGTGGTGTGCTTCAGAAAGAAAGGAAAACTTAGCCCAAGGTATGTTGGTCCATTTGAAATACTCGAAAGAGTAGGACCGGTTGCATACAAACTAAATTTGCCCCCAGAGCTTAGTGCCATCCATGATACATTTCATGTATCAAACCTCAAGAAATGTTTAGCCTACGAATCTTTGGTTCTACCTTTGGAAGACATTCAAATTAATGAACGGTTACGCTTCATTGAAGAGCCGATCGAAATCCTCGACCATAAAGTCAAGCAATTGAGGCATATCAAAATCCCAATTGTAAAAGTTCATTAGACTTCGAGGCATGGACCAGAGTATACATGGGAAAGAGAAGATTTCATGAAAAACAAATATCCTCACTTGTTCTCAAACGAGTCATGATCTGGATTAACGAATAAATTTCGGGACAAAATTTTTCTGGCATGGGGAGACTGTGACATTCCGTCATTTCTGAGCCTCAGGTTAGCACCTTATTATAGATCCTATATTTAGAATTATAAATTTACTAGGATCTAGTCATGGTGGTTAGAGTTCATATGGCTTAGTTCCCAAGTTT
>NW_020204353.1:7954-10086 GCF_001531365.2 Cynara cardunculus var. scolymus
TACTCCTACTTCTTGGCCTTTTAGTTAAAATTCTGGAGAGTTAAAGAGGGGAGATTATTCATCAAAGACATGAGAATGTCTTCAAAAAGGATGATAATCCATTATCCATGTTCTTTGATCTTTAAGAAAGTAGGAGAAAGCCCTTTTGCATGCGAAGTCCGATCATGTAAAGATATGTTTTGAAGTATGGAAGAATCTTGCATGCATCCCAAATCGATTTGTGCATCTTCAAAATTTAATGAAATCGGAAAATAATTTCTGAAGGCTAACCGTTTTTGGTAGTTGGAAAATAGGGTTAAAATCTTTGGAAAATGATGAGTAAATGGCTGTCACTCGAAGAGTGTGCAATCTGTTTTGGGGCTGTGTAATTCAAGATTGTAGGGTAATAATGAGTAACTTAAATCCACTCAAATTTCTTGATATTTGGAATAGTCAGCTGATCTCATATTTTGAATGATGTAAAAGTTGGACATAAAATGGCTTTTGGAAGGTTCCTATTTATAGTGATTTGTGAAACCCAAAATATACCTGGAACAGAATTAATAATATGTCCAAAAATCTGCTTTTGAGTAAAGGATTTTGATTTCTTTTAATATATATAATTTTTGGGCTATTTTTAGAATAAATAATAAAATATCAACTTTAATTCATAAAAATCCGATGGCATTACATAGGATGCAATTTGACTTTATCTTTGACAAGAACACATAGGTGAACTAAATATTGGATGTTGGTCTATTTAGGAAGGTAGGGCAGACGTTGAGAGCTTCAGACGTCATCTTCTTGGATATTCATCATCAAACCAGTGAGCTCTCACAGCCCCACTTTTAATGCTTTTTGTTTATATAAATTGGGGAAAAAACATGAAGTTATGCAAACTATACTTTATTTATAACCGTTTGTCACACCCCGCTAAAGCGGAAACACGAGGAGTGATAGTTCAAGATTTCACAGGGATAGGGCGAAAACAACACCAATTGTCCATTCAAATACATAACATATAAAGTCCGTAATTACATCATACAAGTTCAACGTTTTAACAACATGGTGTAAGCAAAGTTTTCAACAAAAAGATTTCAAATATAAATATGGCTGATGTCGTTGCGCCCCGAACATAAACGTTATCAGTTAACCTTTCTTACCCTTGAAAAGCATAATAAAACAAGGTCAACTACAAAGAGCTGGTGAGTTCACAGGTTTTCAATATTACAAACTTCCTTTTGCATAAGCGAATATGAGCAAATTAAATTTTTAATGGCACTTCATTTACTTTGAAAGAAAATCTTGGATTGTTCAAGGCAATTTGTACTCTAATTTTAAGTATATAAATAGCCACCACTAAACCTTTCGACCCCATAAAACGGTTTTTAATTCTACCTTAGCGGTGGGACTAATACCCCACATATGTAGAACCTTTGTTTTTAAGTATACTGCACCCTTACCTGTAGTTTCTCGGTGGGATTGCTATCCACACCCCTACTTATCGATTTTTAGGTGGGATTGTCCGTCCAAATAGCGCTATCCACAAATACCCTCGGCTCTCACTTGAGTTAATAGTAGTATACAAACTTTTATGTTACATTTTACTCAATATAACTATTAGTGTACACGCCTTAGTGCCCACAACATCAAATTAACAAAATTTCATATTCATAATGAAAATAGCTCATATAACACATTCAATCATGCTTTTCACCCCAAAACGTAATAAATACTTTGAAAGAGGGGCTGTGAATACTCACTTTTCGTAATGAAATTAGCTCATAACACATTCAATCATGCTTTTCACCCCAAAACGTAATAAATACTTTGAAAGAGGGGCTGTGAATACTCACACTTTTGCAAAGCTCTGCTAAACAAAAACACGATCCGGTCCCCACACGTTGGCTTAACGTTACCCTATCAAAGAGAAATATACCAAATCGTCACTTATGGGTTTAAAACTACTTATGGGGATTAATAAGTCCTAAGTCTATAATTGTCTACATATGTCCAACTTGATTATCTATAGTCCAATTATACATAATGCACATATGCTCGTTAATATAGTAATTTATACCGGAAGTAATGTTATAATCCATTAAATGATCAAAATTTATAAAATCAAATAATTCCAGAATTTCACTTTTGGA
>NW_020204353.1:10486-12477 GCF_001531365.2 Cynara cardunculus var. scolymus
CATAAAAGAATATTTCAGAAGAAGAATCATGTACTAAGAGCAAGTAATAAAAGAGATATTAACACACAAAGTAGGATCTACCTACTGATGGTTTCACAGTTTTCACACCTAAAGTGTTTTAGGTGTTTGGAGCTCAAAACTACATGCATATACAAATTTTTCAGTTTTGGACAGATTGCATACTCATTTTGTTTTGAGTAGTTGAAACCTCAAATCACCATATTTTTGAATGAAATCAGTGTCATTTGAAAGGTAACTCATTAAATTAACTTCCAAAAGAAAAATCAATGATTTGAATGATTATTTAGAGAGTTATGATTGTTTAAAGTAAGGTTTACCTACTGAAAAACTCCCAGATGCACATGCATCTTGTTTTGAGTATTTGGGAAGTCAAAACTCAATGTTTTTGAGTGAGACCAATTGGATTAAAACCCCAACTCAATAAATGAACTTTTATAAGAATATTCATGACATTTGAACATATTATTTGCAAGAAATGGATGATTTATGCACATGCATGCAATCTGTCAGCACTTAAAATGACATCTTTTAGGAATCAAACCCACATGCATCATGATTTTACCTATTTTCTTGAGTTCTAATGTTTGGGTCATAGATTACCACCATCATATGAACATTTTTACTTGTTTTTGGTGTGTAATCTCTCCTTAAATCTCAGAAATTTTCGGAGGTTAGAAGAAGGTAGTTTAAAATGCAAGAAAAGTGGGGTTTTCCCCCAAAGTTTGCAAGAAATTGGTGGAGATGAAGTTGCTACCTTGATTGATGATGAAAAGGATGTAATATCTTCAAAATCTTTGCTATTTTGATGGAAAAATATGAAGAAATTAGCTGGAGTATGAAGGATGAAGAAGGTGATCTTGAGAGCTTCTTGAGTTTAGAGAGAGAAAGAGAGAGAGTTTCATATTTTGAAATGTGAAAATGAGTTGTAAGTGGAGAAAATAATTATATTTATATGTTGATATTAGGAGGGAGGGGGGGTGGCCGGCCATGGGCGGCCCAAGCCCAAAAATATATTTTTATTTTGTTTTATTTTAATTAAATTTAAGCCCCAAAATTGTTAAAATGTCATTTTTCTCAATTTTGACATTTTTCTTCAAATTATAAACCCATGTTGGTTAAATTCATTTAAATAAAAAGTTTTATATTTAAAACACTAAAACTTTTTGTTTTATATAAATTGGGTATAAATTGGACCATTTGGCACTATATAGGACGTTTCAGATAGTTACGGGTCGGAACCGGACATTCTAAGCAACTACCGGAAACTCTAGATTTGTTTCGGCCAATCTAATCTAACTAACTTCTAATCTTATAAATTATATTTAATAACACTAATATAAATTTAATAAGAGCTAACCTGGAAGCTCAAATTTGACAGTTGTTACAGTCTCCCCCTGATAGAGAAATTTGTCCCGAAATTTAACGACTGCTACTGCCAATGGATTTCTCTGCAAACAAATGCAGATATTTGCCTTTCATAAAATCTTCTCATTCCCAAGTGTACTCTGGGCCATGTTTCGCATTCCAGCGGTGTCACACCCCGCTAAAGCGGAAACACGGGATTGTAACAGGCAAGCGGATCTTGTCATAGTTTAAGAGAAACAATTTACAAAAGGTCATAAATAAAAGTTTATCGACTTTAACACGATATAGTCATACAAAGATAATTACAATTTTAATCCAAAATCAGACTTWAWMTATMTTCAATCCGAGGAATACTTCCAGGAGTACACAACTTACTTAGCACCTGAAAATCATGACATAAACAACGTCAACTACGAAAGTTGGTGAGTCACACAGGTTTTAAATGCATAAACAGAAAAAAAAAATATATGAGCATTTCACAAGCAAAGCAGAARTAAGCGGATTCAAAGCACTTTATAAATGTAAATCTATACGTTAAACACTTGAGATGCTACTGAGCCTTTCCTGACCAACTTGCCCCAATAAATACGAACAAACGTAAGTAG
>NW_020204354.1:0-10599 GCF_001531365.2 Cynara cardunculus var. scolymus
AGAAGAAGAAGAAGAAGGAGAAGAAGAAGAAGAAGAAGAAGAAGGAGAAGAAGAAGGAGAAGAAGAAGAAGAAGAGGAAGGAGAAGAAGAAGAAGAAGGAGAAGAAGAAGAAGAAAGGAGAAGAAGAAGAAGAAGAAGAAGAAGAAGAAGAAGAAGAAGAAGAAGAAAGGAGTTTTGGAATCTGTCGTTCAGGAATCACGATAGTCGTAGCTGTTTCTGGAATAGCCGGAGAAATAGCAAATGGTACATATGGTTCATTTTATATATAGTGTGGAATTTCAGGATTCACATCTTCCAGAAAGAGGGACATCCGATTCTTCCATAAACTAAAGTTGTCTCGAATGAAACGGGGATGTTTAGCAAGAGAGCCATTGTCTTGAACGTGTGTGTTTGTGTTTTATAAAGCCATTTTAAAAGAAGTAAAATTATCTAGAGAAAAAGATAAAGTAATGTAGAAAAACAACTAAACAACAAGAGAAGATAGAACACTACTCTGATACCACTTGTTGGTCCCGTTAGGGTCTACAGGATGTGTATAACAGTTTTTAGAGGGGGGATGAATACAAACACAATATTTCCAAATTTAAAATATATATTGATAAGAAAAGATCAATACAGATTTTACAAGACTATTTAGAAAGGGTATGGGTTTGTCCTTTGTATGTATAAGGACAGGACAACAACAATCGTGCTTTGCAATATTCTTTTGATTGCTGAATGCTGGAATAACCAGAAGGTCTCTTCAGCATTCGCTAAGGCTTGGGAAATCTTCACACATATGTAGACAAGCTCATAATCACTAAATACCGCTTCAGATCACGTACTCGTCGGTCTCTAATCTTCAATTTCAGTCTTCGACTTTTGCTGAAGGTTCTTTGGTGTGAGTGTTGTCTTCTTGAAGTATCGTTGTCACTGACAGGATTTACAATACAAGTTTTTTAGCGATCACTGAACAGACTCAGTGCAGATCGTTGGAACTGAAAAGACAGAAATATAAATACTTCACATAGGGTAAAAGAGATTATCATCAAATCACTGAGAGAGAGGATCAACAAATACAAACACCGAAACTTTGATTTTTAAAAATTATATAATGATAAAGGAATATCAATACAAATTTTACAGATTGTTTACAAAAGAGATAAGGTAAAGAACCTATATAAACAATCTAAGGTTCACACAATTACAAATAGCAAAGATACAAGATTTTCTACAAGAATTAAAGATAAGAATGTAAGTGCTCTTCAATTGTTCTAGGTGGTTCTTTCTCTTAAGATGAGAGTAGAGAGAAAAGTATCTTCTCAGTTTAGAGATGAAGAAGTGATAACCGAGTAGAGAGTACTTAACTATTAATACCCATTGCATTTAATGCAATTCGAAAGGAACAAAGCACCTGTCAAGCTTTTGGAGGAAAGCTTGTCCTTTGGTACAGTAAATAGTCATTTTGGCTGTATATGAGCTGTCGTCTTTTCATAAAGTAGGTAAGCACTATAGAGTCAATGGAGGGGCTCCTTACTTTACTATACTCTAGAAAAAATATGGGTTTGTCCTTTGTGTAAGGGAGGACAAGACAAAAACACTCGTGTAAGGCAAGGTTCATCTGATTGTTGAATGTTTGGATGACGCTGGAGGGTCTCTTCTGCATTCATTGAAACTTGTGCAGACTTCACACATAATTAGACGAGCTTGTAATCACTGAATACCACTTTAGATCACGAACGCGCTGGTCTCTAATCGTCACTTTCTATCTTCGAGATTGCTGAAGGATGTATGGTGTGAGTTTTGTCTTCTTAAAGTATATAAGTCTTTAAAGAAGTTATAATACATGTTGAGCGATCAGTGAACAGACTCAGTGAAGATCGTTGAAACTTAATAACATTAATACTATACTTCGTAAGGTAAAAGAGACCATCATCAAATCAATGAGAAAGAGGATCAACAATCTCCCCATATTTGATGATGACAAAGCAACATAAAAAATTTGCCTAAGTTAAAATAGTAAGAAAATGGTACAAGTAAAATACTAGTCTCTTTTAACTATTTTGGGATTTTTTCAGTGATACACTTTTCTTATAAAGTTTACTTAAGTTGTAAAGGATTACAAGTTTTAGGGAAATAAATACAAGTATGATAACTGAAACTAAAAGCGTATTCATTGACTGAAAGTTTTCACTGAATGGAAGAGTAAACTAGAACTCATAGATACTTGTCCTTATTACTCTTTTCAGAGATCTTTTTCAGTGACACTGAAGAAATACTTATATTATTCATTGAAAAAGTACAAGTGTCATACTAGTGATTGCTAAACCTATTTCATATAGACCATACACTAATAGAAATGTAAAGAAAACAAGATTACAAGATAGAAAGTTTAACTATTCTAGGTCGCTGAAGTTGATGTACCCGGGTACTTCTTCTCCAAGCTTATTTCGATGTAGATACTTCTTTCTGATCTTGCGGTCCATTGTCTCACTAGGTAGGTCGTTGTCCAACCAAGATCTAAGGTATTGAAGGTGGTCTATCGGATACAGACAGAACTTAGATACTCGCTGGAAGTTATACTCGCCATCATAGTCGATGAATAAATCTATACTCATGATTGAAATGCACAATGTTGGGTACATAAGGACCCTTCGCTGGTAGAGTCAAGTTCAACATAGAGATATCTAGCTTCTTCGAATCCTTTAGGATTTCCTCTAAGGAGAATTTAGTTTCATGTTCGTTCCTAAGAGTAGGTCCATCATTAGGTACTGAAGGATTTCTTCTTCTTTTGGGCAGCAACTCATGCACTGGAGGGAGAGCAACGAACTTGGACACCTTTTTTATAATATCATTCAGGATGTATTCCATTATTTTCTAGTGCCTGGACTTTCAGCGCTAGATGTCTTGATGAATTTCTAGCCATTCGTCGTAGCCATATTGCCCGACATACGAAGGGTACTCAGTGACAACTTCAAGGATGTCTCTAGTGATGACCATGGAGATGAACATTCCACCATATTTCATCCATCCATTGATAGAGACATTTGAAATATGATGGGGAATTATTATTTTCATAATGCGCTCATCACTCCATCTTTGATCGTGATCCATCAGCATCAGTGCTCTCTATGTTCTCGTTCAGCTTGGTAGAGCAACTGAGCCTGGGCTTTGACCGAGTTCATCTTCTTCGACTTTCCCTTGGCAAGATCTTTGACTGAAAGAGACTTGGCCAGCTTCAGGTTGTCTTCAATCTGCTGTCTTTGAATGCGCAACTCTTCTTCGGCCTTGAGATCTTCTTCTTGATTACCTTCTATGAGGAAGTCAAACTCACCACAACCAGAGGTACGAGGAGGATTTTTACTCTATTTTGGTCAAGTTGACTCCTCAGCTGAGACAATTGGTGGTCAAGAAGAGCACCAGATGTTGGGATAAAAGGTATCCTTTCATCTGGATGACCAAAGGGAATCAAAGAAGAGTTTAGAATGTCAGGTTGAGGAGAGAGAGGAACAAACCTGGAGCTCTGGGCAATTGTAGTAGGGTCTATCTCTTTGAGAGAATGGATAGTTTACCATCTTCCATCACACCCTTGTTTTTATTAGAGGTATGCCAATTTTCTTGTGATTTATCCTTCTCTCCCTAGGATGAAGATTCCTGAGAGAGAAAACCTTCTGCATTGATGCAGGTCTTGTGTGATACTAAATGGTGAATATATCATTTCTTCATCATCATCCTCACCTAGATCGCGTCCAGCATCAGGTAGAGGAAGGTCATCTTCTTTGTCGTCTTCTTCCTCACTATCCTCATCACCATCATTTACTTTAGAGGTGACGGGAAGGTCTTCATCAATAGCAGTTGGTATGACCACATCATCTTCATCCTCAGCTTCAGCGTCATAATGATGACATCCTCAAGATGAGGGATCAAGGCTTAAGGAGCTTCAACCTCAGTGAAAACAGCAACTTCATCTTCAGTTTCAGGTTCCTCAGCAGGCAAGTCTTTCTCCCCCTCTTTGTCATCAGCAAGAGAAAAGGTGAGGTCTTTAAGATGTTGTGCTAGATCATTTGTGCAAAGCTCGAGGATTGAAAGTGCCTTAGCTTGCTAGAGATTGAATTCAAACACCCGGTCTAGAGTCTGGCGATCAACATCTATGAAGGATGGTTCAAAGACCGAGGCTAGATTGTTGGTCCCAACCGGGTCTACAAGAGTTTTAGACGAACAGTTTGTAGAAGGGGGGATGAATACAAACACATAAAACTTCCGAATTTAAAAATATATATTGGTAAAGAAATATCAATACAGAGTTTTGCAGATTGTATGCAAAAATATACAAGGTAAAGATAACCTATCTAAAACAATCTAAGTTTACACATAGATATTCTTAGCAAAATAGAAAAGATTTGCTGAAAGGTAAAGAAAGAAAGATGTTCTTCTTGGGTAAGAACTTTCGGAATACTTGAGAGGGATTCTAACTTGCCTGAAGATAAGCGTAAGTGTTCTTTTACATGTATGCATATATGCGTGTGTTCTCTTCATGGAGAGGGGATGGAGGAGAGTTAACAAATAGAATTAACAATGGCAAACCTGGAGGATTCAGTACTTAAGGGCTCAGCGTGTTTGAAGAGTACCTTGAGGTTTCCTTCTTCAGCAACACCTTTATCTTTCGACTTGGTGTTATGGTTCTTCTCTGAGGTCTCCTTCTCTTTCTCCCCATGGGATGCAGAATCCCTAAGAGAAACTCCTTTCGTGGCACTGACAGGTTTCTGGTACTGAATGGTGAAGTTGTCATCATCATCCTCTTCCTCATCATCATCACCAAGGTCCTTTCCAACATCAAGAAGGTTGGGAGAATCATCGTCTTCATCGTCATCATCCTCATCATCATCTTCCTTATCCCCAACATCAGCTGCAGAGGTGATAGGAAGGTCTTCGTCACGAGCTTTAGCACCAGCTCTGACGGTTTCATCAACAACCTCAGCTTCAGGAGCTTTATGGGAAGTTGGTTTTTCATCAACAACCTCAACTTCATTAGTTGTGGCTCTAGGAGCTTCAGCTTCAGTTTGAGTCATTGGGATAGCAGCAGCATCAATATTTAACTCTATCTCCCCCTCTTTGATATCAACATGATATTCAAAGAAGTTTTCAATAGTTCTTGTTTGAATCTCCATCATTTCTTCGAGCTTTGTCAGCGCTCGAGCTTGAAGAAGACCGCATTCAAGGCTCTGGTCTAGCTGGAAATGATCCATCTCCGTGGAAGACGGTGCAGGTGCTAGTACTGGTTGTTGGAGGATCTCCAGTATCTGCTACATCAGCGCCGTATGTCTGGCAATATGGGCATTTGCTTCATCGGCTTTGTTGGTTAAAGTAAAGATGGCCTTAGCGTTAATGCGCACGGTTGCTTGCATAGAATAGACCTATTCTTTGACCTCTTTAACTTTAGCTTTGACAGCTAAAAGGTCAGCAGAGTCTTCGTCCCTGAGAAGCATGCCTTTATGGACTTCGTCCATTTTGATAAGGACAGTCTCCACAGCAGAAGAATGAGCTTGACACCGTCAGCCATGTTGTATTCTTCTTCCATGGCTGGCGTCTCTTTGCAAGGACTTGAAAAAGAAAAAACTCGAGCATAAGATAGCTCGGCGTTAGAAGAAATGAAAGGGTAGGATAAAAGAGTAGCTGAGGATTCATCAACACCATCTGAAGGTGTTAAACCCCGTAATTCTTATTGTAAAAGTAATGAAAAATGTACAAGTATGGAAGTCCAGATGATCGATGGAAGAAGAGCTGGAAATGATCTAAGTGCTCAAGGCGAACCAGAGATGCAATGAATGGTCCAGAGGTGCAATGAACAAAGCATCTCCATCACCCCTTTGGTTTATAGCACTTAGTAGATTCGGCAAGTGTTCAATCAGAGATATCCAAGTAAAGCAGAAACGTAAAGACTCCTGGTTGAACATACTACCTAGAAGACAGCTGGAGATGACTCATCGACAGCTGGAATTCGGTTACACAAGGTAGTTACAGATAACTCCTAAATTCTAGATAGATATCTTTTACTAAAATATCTCATATATATCTTTTCACTAGATTGTTATCTCTTAGACTAGATTGCTAGTATAAATAGCTCTCATTTGTCTTGTAAATTATTAATTTCTTCTCGTTAAAGTTATTATAGTGAAATCATTTGAAGCTTCATATTCTTCTAAATATTTTATAAGTTGTTCTTCACTATTCTTCATTCATACGATAGATTTAGGTTCCATAACATAAATCTTCATGTTATATTGAGAGATCTGGGATCAACAAAAGGATTGATGTTGGTTCGCTCCAGGTTGCCTTCAAGAGGATAGGCGACCATATGCTGAGATGCCTTGAGAGGAGCAATCTTAGATCCTGTGGTGGGTGCTTCATCATCAGTGAGGACAATCGTTGATGAATCATAAGTATTTTTTGAGACCAAGGAGGGAGGAGAGGAGAAAATGGTCGAGACTGAAGGATGTGGGTGTTCAGTAGTGGCGATGCTCATATTCACACCATCAGTGATTTGGGTCACTAAGGCGGTTGGGACCAGAGCCACCAGTACGATAGTGATTATAGAAATTACTAAAGAGATTGGAAGAGATGAAGCTAAAGGTGCCTCGAGGGTAAGGAGAGTTTCAATAGCTGAAACCTGTTGAGAGGTAACAGCCAGAGATGTGGGGATCCCCTTTTTGGCTTTCTTGGCCCTCGATAGAGAACGAAGAGTGGGTTGAGAAGAGTTACGTTCGGAAGAAAGGGAGGTGGTGGTTAGGATAGACTTTGAGGGGTTTTCCTTAGTCTTGACCACCTGAGAAGGAGAAGAATGAAGTACAGGCACAATTGGAGAAAATGAAGAAATAGATTGCACGATAGCAAAAAGTGCAATAGCTTCATTTCTCATCTTATGATCCTAAATACTGGATCCAAGCTTGCAGATAGGGTGATTACCTTCCGTGGAGTACTTGTTGCCAAAGACCTTGGCAAACACCATGGAGAGAAATTTGGTTAGGGTACTACCTTCTCCCTCCCTCTGGCGCTTGTTCAGCTTTAGCGCCAAGTCCTCGAAGATCACAGCCGTGAAGTTGATCGAACACTGCATATGACAGAAATGCCATTCTTGAGCGCGACCCCAGAGGCTTGATTTTGGCTGCCAGTCTTGCCTCTTGTACATTGAATGAAATGGGAAAACAAGTACTGGCACACCACAGACGTGCGGTTCTTCTCAATCTTCGACAACGACTTGAGGCGTTCGCTGGAGTCCTTCTTCGTTGGCCAGGCATAGCCAATATCATCAAGGCAGGCAATGATGATTGAAGTAGAGGGATCACTGACTAAGGGACCCTTGGGAAAGCGAAGGGCATGTCTTAGCATTGTAACGCCAAAGCTGAAGGTCATGCGATTGAAGGTGAAGGAGATTTTCTCTACCTCTTGACCGTGCCTGTCAGTGTCTTGAACGACTTCAGCAGTTAGCCAGAACTGCTGAAGGGCTTCCTTCACCATGACAGGTTCATGGGTGAGAGCACAGGAAATGGGAGAGTTCTTGAGGAAGGTAGCGGCTTCCTCGTAGTAGGATTTATTTGCAGGAATGTCCAACAAGACCACATGATTGTTTGGCTTGAAGAACACGTCTTTGATGGAAAAGTTTTTCACGTTCTTGGCAAACATTTTCTATTATAGGTAAGAAACAAGAAATAATAGTTTTGTTAGTAGTCCATGATAATGATGTGAGATTTTAAATTTTAGAAGAATAAAACTTATTTTGAAAAATCCACAAAGACAATATTACGGTTTTTCAAGAAGAACAAGTATTATGAAACATTAGATTATAACCAAGTAACAAAAAATGTGTTAATAATCTTAATCTTTGTAGTTTAAGAGAACAAGTTCTAAAAATAAATAAACAACAGTTTCATAAAAGAAGAAGATGTTAGGTTTGAATTTTAGAGCTTATATGTTGTATTCAATCGTGAAAGATTCTCCTTGTAAATTTTGTATTTGGTTTGACCTTTGTATTTGTTTTGACCTTTGTATTTGGTTTGACCTATAAATAGTATAGTCTTAGTGTTAGAAGAAGTAGTCAGCTTAATTGAGATTAGATTTGTAATTAATATCTTTGAAGATAATACACATACTTTGATTGTTTGATTTTCTCTCTCAAGATTCATAATCTTGATATTGCCATTTGTTGTGTTCTTGATGAGAATTGAAGATTGACTAAACAATCGGGACAAGAAGGTTACTATTTGTTCAAGTTTTGAAAGAAAAACATATTTTCAAAAAATCTAGAATTATAGTAGGGTTTTTCAAGTACCTTTAGTGTTTTGAAACTTAGATTAAGATAAAGTATTTGAACGATTCATTAATCTATTTGTTTATTATTTAAGATAAGGAGTTCTTAAACGTCCAAAACAAAGTATCTTAGAAGGGATAAGAACAGTTCAATATAATAGAAGTTTATCAACCTTTTGTGTGGAAGAAGGTAGGAACGGTTGAAGGTTTTGAATGTTCTTGGCTCTTGCTTGCAGAATTTCTTGAGAGAAAAAGTTTTTTGAGAGATTTTGTAATCTTAAGAAAAATAGGAGAGGTTATCTCACGTATTTATAGGTAGGAAAAGAGAGGGAAAAACAACTCTTGAAAAGATGTGCAATGATGAAAGGATTTGCACGTCCTCATCCTTGATTGGATGGAATAGTAATTGGTCGCATGTCTCGGAGGGACGCACGAATCTCAAAACCATTTTTGAATGACATGGATTAATGACGTCATAAACCATTCATTATCATTTTCTTTTAAATAATCACTGGATAAGGAAAGAAGGTAGTGAAACATTTAAGTCTTTTAAAACAAAGGGATCATTGAATACAAAAGATTCAGTTATAGTTTTAAGAAAAGAATATATCTTTAGAAATAAGATATAAGCTTGAAAGGTTCAGTGATAGAGATAATCACTAAGAAATTTCATTTTTATATAATTTTGGTCACAAATAAAGAAAAAAGTCAGTGATGGTTTTTCTTTAAGAAAAGACAATTATACATTAGAGATATACTTACTTAAAAGATTTAGTGATAGAAAGAAACAATGAAACAATTATTTTAAAACAGTTGGATCACTAAATATGGAAAGAACCAGTGATAGTCTTAAGTTTTAGAAAAGAAAATAAGTATACATACCTTAGAGAGAGATACATTTACTCAAGAATTCAGTGATAGAGTGAGAACACTGAATTATTTCACTTATGTATCACTGCGTATTGCTTAAAGCTGGAGGAATTAATCCTCAGTGTTCAACATTCCAAGTTCCCTGATCAAGATGTTAAATCTTGTTTCATCAAGAGGCTTTGTAAAAAGGTCAATGAGTTGGTACTTAGTGGTTACAAAGAGAAGTTCAATATTACCATTCATAACATGATCTTGGATAAAATGATATTTAATCTCAATATGTTTGGTTTTGGAGTGGAGAACGAGGTTGTTTGCAATAGTAATAGCACTGGTGCTATCACAATAGATAGGGATATTTGAAAGATGAAGATCATAGTCACTAAGCTAGTTTTTCATCCATAAGATGTGAGCACGATAGCTTCCTGCAGCAACATATTCAGCTTCAGCAGTTGATGTCGGAGAAGCCAATCTTCCTCGATTATTGTACCTTAGTAGTACCTTCATATTGAGCATATAGAGTGTCATGGATTTTGACGTTTTGGGCTTCATCACTGAGTGATATACCTTGTCTGGAAGACACATGGCTATTATAAACCTCGAATGAGTGTCTAAAGCCATCTTCTTCTTCTCTTCATCACTCCATTGATGAGGGATCTTTGGAATCTGCCGTTCAAGAATCACGGGAGTCGTAGCAGTTGCAGGAACCGCTTGAAAGATAGCATATGGAACATAAGGTCCATTTTCCATATAGTATGGAATCTCAGGATCCACACCTTCCAAGAATAAAGAAATCCGATTCTTCCAGAGACTAAAGTCGTCTCTAATGAAATGGGGAGGTTTGGCAAGAGAGCCATTGTCGTGAAAATAAGTGTTGGTGTTTTGCAAAGCCATTTGTAAAGGAATAAGTTATCTGGAGAATAAAAGATAATAAAATACCAATAAAAACAAAAAAAAAAACTCAAAAAGCAAACACTGCTCTGATGCCACTTGTTGGTCCCATCAGGATCTACAAGAGTTATAGGTGATAGGATCGATTAACTCAGTTTTGAAATTAATCTAATACTCTAAATGATCTTTATAACAAACACAGTGCAGCGGAAACAAAGTAAGAACAAAATAGAGCAATGAATCAAGAACAACGAAGAACACACAGTTAATGAATATTAAGAACACAAGAGAGAAGCTTCAAATGTATTTCAATTGAATTGAAATTGAGACGATTACAATACGAAAGCGGTGCTGAATACAAAGGTATAAGCTACTATTTATACTATTTCCTAACCACTATTCTGACATGACCTAGACGTGTGAAACGATCCAGGCCGTCCAAATAACGMGGATTACAAAAGTAGTCACGTGAAAAGCACGAGTAGCTAACTAACCTAAGTAAAACAGCAAAGAACTTCACCACAGAAGATAATGTTGCAGACCCTCTGTGAACCATCC
>NW_020204354.1:10929-12477 GCF_001531365.2 Cynara cardunculus var. scolymus
CAACACTTGCAGTATTACTTTTTCCATACTTTTACATTTAGAGAAATGAGAGCTAACAATCTCCCCTTAAGTATGAAAAAAGTAAAATTGGAAATTAAATGCAAGAAATGACTTAATTGAAAGAATTACAAGAATTAAGAGAAATTACAAAATTGTGGAACATAGGCCAAAAACTGGTACAAAAGGTTTATCAAACTACAAATTCTGGAAAGTCGTGTACTGCGTATAACATGTTAGACTTGATCATTCTGTAGACGTTGAAGATCCATTCTCTGAAGTTGATTTGCATTTTGATCGCCTCCAAGATGCGAGACACTTCGCTCATCCTTAGATGTCCTTTGTCCACTTCTGCCGCTGCCTTTCTGAATATCCATTCTAGCGTCTCTGTTGAGTACTTGTGTGATTCTGTTGGATCATAGAACCTTAGGATTTCATCCTTATCCAAATACACAAACCGAAAAGTAGGGTTGTGAATAATGGAGTTTGGATGATACCTAAGTATCCAACCAGRCCTGCTGTATGGAGGGGAGATCTTTAGATCTTTTTGGACTAACCTGACCGCAAGCTCGAAGTCCTTCTGGCTGTAATATCTTACTTGTGCACGCATGACCTCAAGCAGCCTTCTGAGCGATATTGAGTAGTGTTAGCTCTCATTTCTTTATTGTAAAAGTATAGAAAAAGTAAAACAACAAGTATTGACAGAAGTTGATCTGTTACAGAAGACCTCAGAGGACAATCATCAGAAAAAGCTCTTTTGTACAAGGTTAAAGTGACAGAACCTCTGTCTTCATCCACAGAGGTTCTGGAAACTTGTCCTCTGCCAAGACAATGTTACAAGACAAAGACGACAGAACCTCTGTTGTGTTTCACAGAGGTTCTGTAAGTTGTTCCTCTGCTACATACGTTTCAAGTCATATCCAGCAGAGCCTCTGTGATGTTTCACAGAGGGTCTGCAGCTAGTCTTCTGTGTACATTATCTTTAGCTAKTTTTACTTAGGTCTTTTAGCTGCTCGTGCCTTCCACGTGATCTTGTCTGTAATTTGTTTTAGATGAACGACTTAGATTTAATTGCTTTAGGTCGTGTCAGGAAACGGTTATTTGCTTGTATAAATAGCAGTGTAGGCCTTTGTATTTTTTAGTGCTTCCAGATTTGTAATCGTCGATATTTTCAATCAATTGAAAATCTTTTGAAGCAATTCTCTTTGTGTTCATTACTTGTTCTTCATTGTGTTCTTACTGTTTCTACCTGTTTGATTAATATTGTTTCCGCTGCTCTACTACTGTCAAATCGATCATTCAAGTAAGTTTTTAGTACCAAGAATTGAGTTATTCAATCCAACAATTGGTATCAGAGCAGGAATCAAATTATAATTTGATTATTTCTGTTCTTGGTATTCATCCTTTATSGACTCTAGAACACGTAATCTTCCTCTCCAAGTTTACTCTGTTTTTCACTGTTTTATCAATTTTCTCCTTTTTTCTTTTTCTTCTTCAATCAATGGCCAATACGGCCAATGCTTCCTTCATGAGTACGGGTTCACAGTCTAA
>NW_020204355.1:0-12318 GCF_001531365.2 Cynara cardunculus var. scolymus
AGTGAAGTCCGTACCAAGCACCAAATTGTAACGATAAAACAGATAGATGCTCAGAAGCTGTTGAGAATTTGGTATCTCGTCTTCACTGTTACCAGACAAGATGGGCAGATTTGGAGGTTTAGTGAAGCTAACTTCTCGAACTTGTATTTGGATGACCTTGAATACATGTTCTTCGAATTCAAAAATATGACAATCAGAAAGGAAGGAGAACTGGTAGCTCTAGAGGCTATCAAAAGATTCATTCGAAGTCATGTAAATCTGGCAATGGTCATAGATGTATAAATGGGTCTTGAAGACAATCAACGCATTATCAACCTCAAAAGACCGAACCAAGATCTTGAAGACATTGACGGCTATCCAGTCTACATGGTTCTTGAAAATCCAGAGTTCGGGGTCATCTATTATGCTCAATTTCAAGTTAAAAAGTTCATGAGGTTCAACGAGTTGAACAAGTATTATGACGGTACGATTAAGCTTGTAAGAAGGGTGCTGGACTCAAAGAGGGTGATGGACGAAAAGGCTACTGGATCTGAATGAATGAATTCCAAAGAAAGATACATGCTCGTCAACGCTATCAATTTGCTCGAGGAAAAGATTCAGTATAGAAATGCTCTGAGAAGGTTGGAGAAAATGCTTGGACTGCGCAAAACAAAGTTTACAAGAGTCCAAAATTGAATTCAAAGGGGGAGAATGTTGGGTTCAAGTTAGTGCTTAAAGTTGTATTCAAGTTTCTCCTTAGCATAGTTTCCTTGTAATAGCTTAGTCTTTACATTTCCTAGTATAAATAGGATTTACCTTGTAATTGTAATTAAGCTTTGTCATTAATCTGAATATCAAGATTTGCTGATGTAATATTCTCTCTTCTCTCAATCTAATCATCTTCTTGAATATCTTCTTTCTACTTTGAAGTTCATCACAATCTATGAAGATTATTCCATGTTTGTATGAAATCTGGACTCATCAGTATCGATAAATGTTTTGTGTGAAGGGACAGTGATGTGTCAACATGTGATTCCTCAGGTTTTGTAAAAGAGTTAAACATTGACACGAATGATGCTTTGAGTTTGTTTGTCTAACATTCTTTTTATTCGATGAGAACAAAGAAGTAAATCTTGGTGTAAATCTTGTCCTAGCATCGGTTGTTTTTACAAACTTCCTATCTAGTTCAGATTTTTTATTTGAATAAGGCTTTGACTTTACTTCTTTTCCCTTGAGGAAGGTCTGCTTTTCTTCAGCTGGATGAAAAGAAAAGTTGTGATTACTTTTAGTAGAGGCAGGTCACTTCTGTTTTTGCTCACGGGTAAACTTGATGAACCTGAATGGAGTACTAGGGCCTTTTGAGTTATCTTTGGCAGATTTAACATCTTTCATTTTTCCCATTCCTGTATCTGAAGATTTCATTGATGAAGGAATACCAGTTTTCATTGAGGATTTGAATTTTTTAGGTTTCTTATTCTCAATGATCTTTGGTGATTTACAACTTATCTCTTCTTTAGATTCAGAATCGAGAAAGTCTCTTGCTGATTTCTCAAAATCAAAATTAACATTGATTGGAACAGAAGATGTGGATTCAGAGATTGATGCTTTAGACTGATCTGCTTGAGGTTTCATCGATTCTGACTTCGATGAATTCTCAATTTTACTTGGGTGATTCATCGATTCATCAGTTGATGGTTCCTCATTTGGATTCTCCTTTTTATCAATAGTACTTGCTGATGAGGTAGTATTGACAATCAGAGGTTCTGGTTTTACAATAGGATTTTCAATAATCTCTGGTTTAAAAATATCATTTCTTTTATCAGAATTTGTACTTTTCTCTGATGAGACAATTTTTCCATCGATTTTAACTCTTTTGAAGTTTGCCTTTGGTTTTGGAGTAAAGTCGGGTTTTTGAATGCATACAAGTTTGAAAGTGGATTCAAGGGTGGATTTCTTTGATTCGATGAAGGAATCCAATTCATTGAATCCAATCCCTTGAGTTTCCTTTTGACCGTTTAGTTTTTCAAAAACTTCTTGGGCATCTTTATACTTTTTCATCAGAAGTTCATTGGTTTGAAGCTTCTGGTGAAGAATTTTCCGCTATTTTTGAAAGAAATCTTTAAGAGCGGCTGAATTTAGTCTCTCTGCCTCAGATTCCTTTAAGGCCTTAGTTTTCTTTTCTAGGCCCTTAGTTATTCGCTTGTTTAATTCCAGAAGTTTATCTTCTTCTGATTTCTTAAGGGAACTAATGCGAGTCTTTTCCTTTGCTAGTTCAACCTTTTCTTCGGTTAGAAGGTCAGTCTCTCTTTTGTAGAAACTTGCTTCTTTTTCCTCTTTTAATCTTACAGATTTTTCAAAAGTTAATTTTTCTTTTAATTTCAAGAAATCTTCTGAAAGTTTGATCACTCTTAACTCTAGTTCCGATGGAACAGAGTTGGTTTCATTTGAGGAAGACTTGCATACCTGGTCATCAGAGTTAGATGCGGATTCTGCATTGGACGTGGCCAATTGACTGATGAGCGCTTTGTCTTCATCGTCTAATGAAGAATCAGACACCCAATTTTCTTTTTCGGCCATCAAGCTTTGCTTTCTAGAATTATACTTGTATTTATTTTTATAGTAGTCAGCATCCTTGATCAATCGTCCTTTGCATTCTTTTGAAAAATGACCAAGTTTTCCGCACCTGAAGCATCGGAGGTCATTTTTTCTTCCATCCTTGTCCTCTTTTCTCTCGTCTCTCCTTTCTTCTCTTCTCTCTTCCCGTTCTTCTCTTCCATCTCTTCTATCGTCCCTCTGATGAAATTTGGATGGTTTCCTTTCATTGGATGACTGGGATCTTTCTTTCTTGAATTCTTTTCGCTCATAGGGTTTTCTGTTGAACTTCTTCTAGAACTGCTTTGTGATCAAGGCTAAAGATTTGGCAAAACCTCTAATTTCGTCATCTGATTCAGAAGTTTCTTCTTCAGATTCCGATTCTACTACTAATGCTTTCTTGCCTTTCTTTTTGTTTTCTTTGGTAGAGGTCCTTGATTTTTTCCTTTTCATCGGCAGCTAGAGCAAGAGGTCCACCGATGGATACCTTTTTCTTCATAATGTCGGTCTCTTGTGCTGCAAGTGTTCCATACAGGTCATGAAGAGACCAGCCGTCTAGGTCCTGGTTTGCTTGAAGGGACATAGACAGCTGAGTCCATTCATCGCCCAAACTTTTTAGGAATAAAATGTTGTTTTCTTCCTTGGTTCTGATAATATCGTTTCGACGACATTGATTGATCAATGTGTTGAAGTGATCATATGTTTTCTGTATTGGTTCATCAGGGAGGGCCTTGAAATTTGTATATTCGTTGAGACATTGTGCTCTACGATTTTTCTTTGTCATTGCTCCTCCTTCCAGTTGGCTTGCCAGTTCATCCCATAGTTCTTTGGTTGTGGAACATGCATCGAGGGATTAGAAGATTTCATTTGGTAGGGCCATGATTATCAACCTTTTGGCCTTTTTGTCAGTTTCTACTCTTTTCTTGTCATCTTCATCCCAATTCTTTTCATCTTTGGGCATGTAGTAGGCAAGAATTTCAGCCGTGGTGTTTGTTCCTGTAACTCTTAGAACAAGAGTTTGTGGAATGTAAGGGCCATCCATTATAGATCGCAGGAGGTTCCTAGCCATTCCTTCCAAGAAATTCACTATTCTGATCTTCCATTATGGATATTCTTCTCGTTGAAAAGTTGGAGGCTTGGTGAGGGAGCCAACATTTTAAGCAGAATTCCAGTTGGCCATGAGAATTTAGAAGAGAAGGATTTGTGTTCTTGACAAAAAAGAAGATCAAAATTTGAGAGATGTTTGAATGATCGTTTTGATTGGAAAATCAATCAGTCAGCTCTGATACCAATTGTTGATCTCAGATCTCTCAATAACACTGATAATCTAGTTAAGAATAACCAAATTATAGTGATTTAACGAAGAAAGTTATGAACACTCAAGAAGAAATTAAGAACACTTAAGAACAGTCTTGAGCTTCAAAGGTTTCACTCTTATTATAAGAAGAACGTAAAGTTATTCAAGCTTGTTTTTTAYATTAGGCCTAATCACCTATTTATACTAATCAACTAATAAGAAGATAACTATCTAATGAGACATTTTAGCTAATCTTCTATTAACAGATAACGTTTATCTGTTCTATGGATAAACTTTAGTATTAGAGATAAACTATAAATCTAGCTGTCAACATGTCATCTCCAGCTGTCATTCATGGTGTGATAAATCATCCTTATCTTTAGATCTTCATTGTATGCTTCTGGATGATTTGCTGGAGAATTCTCTAAGTATCGATGACCATAGGATCGATCAGGATGCTCTTTCCATCGCATCCCAGGTCGTCCATAGGTCCTCTGGTTGTACTCCAGACTTAGCCGTTTCTGCCTTGATGTCTTCATCGGTCTTCTGGTTCTTCATCACTTATTGTTTTTCATTACTTTTTACATTATGAATTGTGGGGTTTAACAGAATCTACAAGGGAAAGAGTCATCGAGGCAATGGTTGTAGAAGATGAGGAAAAGATGGAGACAAGTCCAGCGATCGGGCCAATGGTTGAAAAGCCGGCCTCCACAGTAGGAACAAGGTTGCTACTGGACTTGTCTGCCAATGTCGGGTTCAATGACGTGTTTGCTATTGTACTGGGTGGAGAACAAGATTTTGGAGAAGATATTGAAAATATTGACGAGTCATCCGGGTTATACTTTGACTTTGAAGCTGACATCAATAAGGAAGACCCAGTATTCCCGTTTCAAGGTGATCATCAGACAGTGTCGGAATCCTCCACTGCAGCTGTAGCTGATGCATCTTATGTGCCATTCATTATTTGAGCCAATGTTCCAGGGTATGACATGGCTAGGATCCGAGAGCCATATCTTGAAGATATCTACTTTGGCATCTTCCTCTGACATCATAAAGCTCTGAGTGGTGATAAAATTTTTGGTATCCACCGGGAAACCAAAGATTATCGCTTGGAGTACAAGCACTTTCTGAAAGCCAAGCATCTGCCTATCAGTGAAGTACGGACCAAACATAGAGTTGTGTCAATCAAATGGATAGATGCTCAAAGACTTCTCAGAGTCTGGTATCCGGTCTTCACTGTGACATGACAAGATGGTAAAGTCTGAAGATTTAGTGAAGTTGACTTCTCAAACTTATATTTGGAATATTTGGAGTATATGTATTGTGAAATTTGACACATGACTAAACAAGTATTCAGATGGTACAATAAGACTGGTGAGACGGGCACTTGACTTGAAGAGAGTAAACAATGACAAAGCTGCGGAGTCGGAGAGGATGAGCTCAAAAGATAGATATTTGTTGATCAATGCGATAAATCTGCTCGAGGAGAAAATACAATATTGGAATGCTTTAAGGAGGTTGGAGAAACTTCTCGAACTCAGAAAGACAAAATTTACGAGAGTTCGAACTTGAATCCAAAGGGGGAGAATGTTGGGTTCAAGTATGTGCATTATTGATTGTATTCAAGTTCTCCATTTTATATGCTTTGTAATTAGTCATTAACAATCCTGTAATTCCTGATTAGAGCTGTAACTCTCTCTCAAGCAATACACAAGAGATTTGGTGATAATTTCTCTCTAAACTTCATCTTATTTCTTATTCTTGAAGATCATGATCAGAATTGTATGAATTTGGACATTTCAGAAATTGAGAGGGGTAGTTGTTGTGAGCTAAAAGAATTGATGAGAGTTGTGTCAGGATTAAAAGATTAAAAGAATCTTGTTCTATCTTCTATAATCCGGGCAAACCACAAAATCTATTAGTTCTCAATTCTTTGGAGACTAATATTGAAAAAGGCAAAGCCTAGGCCAACTCTTATCACACCCCCACCAGCTTCTCATTTATCTCTCAAAAGATAAGTGTTTCAATAACACATGGGTCACACAGCTCATAATCTATCAATTTCTCATTTGGAGAAAATTGATATTGAAAATTAATAATGATATATGTCCCCCTTCAAGTATTTTTTATAACAAATTGAGTCTGATAAATTTGTGTAGTCCATACTGTTTATCATTTTGAGCCTAATTTGAAGCATTAGATGCTTTATCATTTCTCACTACACAAATTTACAAAATATTTTTTATTTTGTTTTAACATTCATAGATATGCTTTTTCAAAGCTATCAATGATTGAATGGAAGTCTTGGTGAGATGAACGTTAATAAGTCTCATATTTGAAGTACATTCATTGTACTAAATATATTTATTATATTCACAGGTCAATCTTTTTATAAGATTGTTAACATGTTCATAAGTTTAATTTGGTTATTTCCCTCATCTTCATAGTCTGAATACATTATATAAGCGAATTTGAAAATATTTGCTTACCATTTTATGAATTGACGACATAATTTCATGATTCATTCATTTTGGTTTATGATGTAAATGCTTCTCATTTCATCATAGGGGGGAGTATTCTAGAATAATGAATGAAAATTTATGCATCATTTATGAAGATGGGGAATTTTATCCAAGTTTCAAGGAGTGAATGTGATGGTTGCTGATAATTTGCTGAAGATCATTGTGCTGCAATGTTTAAGGGAGAGTGAATGTGAAGATCATATCTTAAAAAGAGTTTACTGGTTTTTAAAGAAAGATATTTCAAGTAACAAATTTTTATCTGTTTTAAAGGGGAGACTGTTTCACTTTAAGACAGAGAATGTTTAAGGGGAGTTAAAACTTTTTGATGCTGATCAAAAGTGAAAGTTATTTGAAGGAGCTTGTTAAAGATCATATCTTGAAGATTCAAATCTGAAGTCTGTTGCTGATTCAAACTTATATTTCAAGAGGAACAGATTGTTTTGAATAATGTTTTGAAGTCTTAAAGTTGCTTAAAGCTTCAAAGATAAAAAGGGGATACAAATCGTATAGTTCTTTCAAGCTTAAATCCAAATGGGAAGAATGTTGGGTTTGAGTTTTTGAGCTTAAGTGTTGTATTCAATCTTGTATTTTCTCTTTTATAATTTTGTATTGTTTAGTCCTATAAATAGGATTAGTCTTTGTTAATCAGGTTAGGATGCTTAATTTTCATAATCAAGATTAGTGTGTGTAAAAGAAGATTCTTTGAAGATCATATTCAAGATTTGACTATTTGAAGATAATTGGGACTATCAGTATGTGTTAACAAAATTTTTTTCATAATAACATTTTCTACCAAACATTTCTTCTTTATATCTTTCCCTTGCCTTTATCCTGAGACGATGGATGACCTGCAAAACAGTTTAGTACAATAATTGAGGGTTAGACCAGAAGGTCTAGTGAGCGTAATACCCTCTTATAAACATAATTTACTGCAAATCCCAAGATAGATCAAACATGAACATTAATGTAAAATTTATATGTTGGTTATCCTGCCAATCCATCTATCGCGGTTACACCGCCACTTCATCTATCACGGTTACACCGCCCTTTCATCTATCGCGCTTACACCACCCTTTCATCTATCGCGGTTACACCTCCCTTTTGTCTATCATGGTTACACCGCCATTTCATCTATCGTAGTCAACCAAGTAATATTTAATTATTGAAGAGATTATGGTATCACTTTGTCCTATCCAGATAACACTATGTCCGGAGAAGTGGTTTATCGGACAATAGTTCATATCCGGACAACCTTGATCGATGAGGGGTCCTATCCGGACAAGCCTTGATCGGTGAAAGTTCTTAAATATGTCATAGATCAGCTTTATTGATACTAAAATAGCTCCTTTATGATTAAAATATATTTTTGAAAAGATTTTGTGTGACCTGAGCTTCTGGCTTAACCCGCGTAGGCCAACCAGAGCCTCTTGTTTCAAATGCAAGACCAACCAAAGCCTCTGGTCCAACCTGTGCAAGCCAACCAGAGCCCCTCTGGTCTATCTTTTGTTGTAAGAAAACTAAGTATAAAACTATTTTCTTAAAAACTTCTTAAAACATGATTTTCACACAAAAGCTCTTATCTATAGATACATAGCCTTTGGTCCAACTAGTTCATTTAGTAAGAACTTGTTCATTTTTTAAATCAATATCCAGAACCCGCTGGTTCTATAATGAGGACCAACCAGAGCCTCTTTGGTTCCTTTCAAGGAACAGCCAGAGCCTCTTTGGTTCCTCTGTATTCATACATTTGATCCAAAATGGTTTATAATCAAAACCAATGGCCGTAGGCCAAGTTTTCCCCTTCTTAATAACATCAATACTATTATTTCTAATAAGAACAACATCTCTGAGTCGTCAAATCACAAAGAAGTAAGTACTCAAATCTGTTGTAATCTTTAAAAGACATAATAGCAAGAGCTATAATAACCATACTCAATTGCCACCCTTATAATCGAAGGTACACCACTCCTTGATATGTCACCCTTATAACCGAAGGTACACCTCTCCTTGATATGCCACCCTTATCCCAAGGTACACCTCTCCTTGATATGCCACCTTATTTCCTCATCAAAATCTATAGACTAGTTCATACGAAGACAGACCAAAGTCACAACTGTTTTGATGAATCCTCATCCATGGTTTTATCCACAAAATCTATAGATAAGTTCCCAAACAAAGACAGACCGAAGTAACAACCGTCTTGTTGAGATGTTCTCTATAGTTTTCAACCAATATTGGTTTCCAAAACAGATTTATCATTAAAAATCTTTAAACTCAAGAACAACTTGTTCTTTCAATGTTTTCCAAGTATCAAACTTCCTTTAAATCCTTTAAAACAGAATCTCATTTTCCCAAGGTTGTTTTAAAGCACAGTGACTGTTTCATTTTTCCAAAACAACCTTAAAATCCATAATCATAAACACCTTGTTCAAACTATTTGTAAAACAGTATCCACCAGATTTGTTAAAAACCCAGATTTACAAAAAAAAAAAAACCTAACAGTTTATATATCTATAATTTTAAAGGTTTTAGTTGGTCAAAACTCACAGTTTAATATCAACAATAGTTTAAAACTCACCTTAACAACACAGATTCTGCAAGTTTGAAACACAACAATTCACAGAATCTTCAAACAGCTTTGAACAACTGTTTTTCTTCAAGAATACTTCTCACTGCCACAATACACTTTTCTCTCAATATGTTTCTTTTCAAATAAAGTGATAAAGTAAAATTTTATCCTTATCTTTCTGTAAATATCCTCATTAAGGCGGTGGAGGATTACTTTTCATATTAAAATAGTTTTGGGCGGTGGAAGATAATATTTATAAAATCATCTTTGCTTCACTATGAAGATATAGCATCTTCATATATTAAAATAATCAAATCCTCATGTATACTCCATAGCACATATATGCAAATATAAAATCTTGTATGCATCTCATCACCTTTTCATATATATGCATACTATTCATGCATTAATTAATTACTATGCATGCCATCATGTAATTTCAAATAATAATCACATATAAGATACCTCAACCCAGTTAGTCTGAAACACGGTTATAACATTCACACTTACTATTTATAGTAAATGGAAGAGGAGGACGTTTGCGGGCGGTGCATGAACAGGCACCTCCCCACCCCCCCCCCCCCCCACAATGCATCACACCCATAACAAAATTATAACCAATGTTACAATCTATGAGGAAACATAAATCATATATTAGTTCCTCTAAAAACCCTTAACGCCACCTTTTATCCTCGAACTTTCAATTGCCATATTATTTCAAAATCCAACCGACCATATTTTGATACCGACTATTATATATATATATATATATATATATTGATGATTGTTAACTTACTAAGGCCCCGTTTACTAATCTCTTACCACCTATTACCCATTAAGAGACACTGACCCTGGTAAGAGTTAAAAGTGTTTACTTAAAAACAAAGTCAACAACATATTCCCTGCCTCTAACCGTCCTCTTACTAGGGTCTGCAAAAAATTGAATATTTTCGTGGAAAGAGGCATTTTTCCTTAACTACCCTCTCCATCTAAAACCCTAAATCGGTGTGCTCTTCTTCATACAGACTGGTGCGACAGCTTGCTTCAGGTATCGTTGGCTTCATTTTCTCTTCGATTTGTTGTTAATCGTCTATTTTTTCGATTTCTTCTTCCTTTTTCTTGATTTCTAACATCCCAGATTTGGTAATCGATTTCTTGATTTCTTCTTTCTTTTCTTGATTTCATAAATCTGCAAAGAAAAGGAAAGGAGATCTTCGTGAAGCTTCAAATGACCTGTTAGACCCCAACTTGTGAAAGTGTAAGTAAGAAGTGTCATACTCTAGTCAATAGGACTTTGTCTATAGAAGCTGTCTGGCTAAGAGCTCTCATGTAGAAGATCAAGTACCAGGGCTCTTACTCAGAGTGAAGGTTTCATTCATAGAGAGCCCGCGCTCTATATCCGTGAACACTCAAGCCTTGTGCGCCAAAAAGCATAAGAGCTTGACTTAAAGCAACAACTCCAAGACCCAGAGCCTCTACATAGTACATACAGAGCTTTTGTATGTTCATGCAGAGCTTCTGGCTACCTTCTTCATGAAACGCGCGCGTGTTAGCCCTGACATTCTCGCAAGCGTCTAACAGATTTAAGGCGGCTTGACCAAGTCTGCTCCGCTATTCAAGGGAAGTCAAAGATAAGGATGTAGACCAGTCAGCCCAGAGTTCCACGCATTTTTTATAGCATAGTTTGTTAGGCCTAGGCGTATATAAGGAGGATTCCTCCTCAGGTTTAAAGTACGTGAAGGAACCGACTTACACTATACGCAATTTATGTGAGATTACTTTTGTTCTGCAATTGTTCATCTTTTATCAACAAAAGCATTCGGTATATTCAAAGTTTATTCACTGATTTACTTTCATCTTTGAATATTTTGTTTAATCATTTGAAATACATTGTTTGTTCATAATTCATATTACATAAACTATGTTTCTGTTAATTAAGAGTATCTGGGTTCCAACAATTGGTATCAGAGCCTGCTAATCAAATTCATTGATTAGTCGATCAATATCCAACTGGATTCTACTCTTAATTTTCTTTTGATTATTCATTTTTAAAAGATTTATCACTCTTATTTTTTTCGTTTTTAAAAACGTTTGCTTTTACATAATCTGGAAATCGTTTTTCAGTAGAACATCTTTTTCGTCAAAGTTTTTTTCTCAAAACTCTAATCTAAAATATCGTCTTCTCAATCATGGAACTCCATGTATAGTGTCGGTTCCTTGACAAAACCTCCAACTCTCATTAGGGAAGAATATCCCCAGTGAAAGATCTGGATGATAAACTTCTACGGGGGTCTTGACCTAGAACTCTATGAGTCAATCTTAAAAGGCCCATACGTCCCTACCACCATCATACCTCGAATTCATGCTGCTGGTGATACAGTTAAGGTACCTGCCAGGAGAGTACCCAAACTTTGTCGTGACTGGAACGATGAAGATAAACGAAAGAGTGGAAGTGGATCAAAAGGCTAAAAGACTTTTGATTATGGCACTTCCCAACGAAATTTTCCAGTAACTTGACGCGTGCGACTCGGCAAACAATTTATGGGATCAACTGGCCAACCAGTTGGAAGGAGGCATCAAGATGAAGAAGAATCGTCGTGCCCAATGACTGAATGAATACAATAGCTTCCAGGCACTCCCCAATGAGTCTTTAGAACAGACTTATCATCATTTCAACACTCTGATCAACAAATGTCGCAAGTGTGACGTGATCAGAACTCAAGAGGAGAACAACATGCTCTTCTTGAAGAGATTGAACGCAGAATGGGGAAATCTGACGATGTCCCTCTAGGCAAACCAAAATCCGGAGGAATGGACATTGAACGCCATATATGGGACACTGCAGGCTCAAGAACAAGAGGTGTAGAAGGCAAAGGTCACTCTGGGTGGACCTCTGGCTCTTGTCTCTGATTCAAAAGAGACAGGATCAAGCCAGCCACACAAAGAACGGAGACATAGAGAAGAAAGAAGAAAGGGAAAGAAGGCTCTCATCTTGGATTGTGATGATGAAGAAGACAGAGCTTCTAGCTCTAAAGATGAAGGCGGAAGAGCCGTCGGACCAGAAGAAGCTAGGTGTCTGATGCTTTAGATGCGAGAAGATGGGGCACTACTCAAAAGAGTACAGAGGCCCTCTTGCGAAAGATGAGTTGTACTATAAAAATATGTACAAGTATAATTGTTGGTCCCAAAGGGTCTACAAGAATACTAAACAATTTGTAGAAGGAGGGGATGAATACAAACACAATTTTCAAATTTAAAATATATATTGATAAAGAAGATCAATACAGATTTTACAAGATTGTCTDCAGAAAGATAAGGTATGAGAAACCTATCTAAACAATCTTAAGTTACACACAAAG
>NW_020204356.1:0-2008 GCF_001531365.2 Cynara cardunculus var. scolymus
TGTGACCAACAATCAATACAAAACAGTAAAACAATCAATACAAAGCTGCTAAAAAGAAACCCAAAAACTGCTGCTGCAAGTCAAGAACACATATACCAGTCACAAACAATATAGCCAATCTGTCAAAAATAATCCAGCAAATTAACAGATCAATATGCAACTGCTTTCAAAATAGTTGCTGTCAAAATATGGTTGCTGCTGTTCTTGTTCTGTCTAAACAACCTGCACACTGCTTAAACAACCTGCACAATGCTTAAACAACCTGCATACTGCTTAAATAACCTGCATACTGCTTAAACAACCTGCATACTGCTTAAACAAGACTGCTGTTTCAAGTCTTGTTCTGTTTAAAACAACCTGTTAAGAGCCTGTTACAAGAACCAGGTTGCTGATTTGATCTGAGCTGCTTAAACCTATTTCAAAAAACAACTTTGGTGATGCTGCTTGCTTATTTCTTTGCTTTGCTGTTGACACAGAAACCTGTCAAAAACCTGCAAGCTGTGTATTGAAAGAAAATCGAGTATGTTGTATAATGCTGTGTATTGAATATTGGCCAGGCTGTGTATTTAAATCAAGCACAGCTTGACACATTT
The DNA here is from genome assembly GCF_001531365.2 of Cynara cardunculus var. scolymus. Taxonomy (NCBI): domain Eukaryota; kingdom Viridiplantae; phylum Streptophyta; class Magnoliopsida; order Asterales; family Asteraceae; genus Cynara; species Cynara cardunculus. Next base: position 594 of record NW_020204356.1, read on the forward strand.
ACTGTCAAAACTCATACCCTGTGTACAAAACTCATAACCTATTCTGCTCAAATCTATTCAACCTACTGCTATGACAACAACATTCTGCTGCAGTGCTCAAACTCAATAAAAAAAACAGTAAATCAAACAGCAAATCAAATACAGCCAATATGGAAGCACCTATCTCAAAATACTATAAAATCGCACAGATAGCAGCACTAACCTGTTAAAAACAATGTAGACTAGTCCAGATAGCTTCAAATGGCAAGAAATTTCCATACAGATTTTACCTGTACGATGTACCGTTCATGCCATCTTGCTGCTTCTTAAACCTGCAGTCTGCTGTTCATCATCATCTTGGTCTCTGTATTACGTATGCTGCTTCCTCACTAACTGAAAGCATAAGTCTAAACCTGACAACATATACACCTTAACCTGTCAACACAATTGTAAACCGGACAACACTAGGTGTAAACCTGTCAATTCATGAATACACACAGGACATCATATGAAACACAGTGAGAATGGTGAGCGGATTAAGATGTAACAATCAAACAAGTGAAATCCAGAAACTATTATGAGCGATTTACAGAATAAAGACAAGAAACAGGTGAAACTTATTGAGCGGTTTAATAAACCGGACAAAACACTTCAATGCACAAAATTTCTAAGTCCTAAACCGCTCAAGACTTAAAACTTAAACCGGTCAAGTCCGCTCAATGCTTTTTCCTAAATCACTCAAGTATCCGGTCATGATTTGATCAATTAAGACTTAAATCAGAAAGAACCTTACCTGCGATTTAGAATCCGGTTGAATCTTGATGCTTATCCGATCAAACCCTTTGAGATTTATGATTTTATTATTTCTGCGGTTTACCTCCAGTCCGCACAAGATGTGTGCGGTTTAACCTTTAATCCGCTTAAGTAGTGTGCGGTTTAGAAGAATATCACTCACGAAATCTTACATGCTAAACGAATCAGAGCCCTAATCCAGTCAAGTGGTGACCGGTTTACATGAACACCGGACAAGGCTTCTGCGGTTTAGGAGAACAATCCGAGCAAAGCTTCTCCGGTTTATCTCTTCTCCGGGTAAGGCTTTTCCGGTTTATCTCTTCTCCGTTCAACTTTCAAGCGGTGTTCAATGTTGAAGGAGTCCAGAACGATGAAGATGTAGGCGGACTCTTATCCGGTCAAATGTATATTGGGCAAAAAAATTGGGCTTTTGAATGGGCTTTTGAAGTTTTGGACGGATTAACAAAATTAAACATATTAAAACCAGATCAAAACCAATCAGAAACACAAAAACTAAAAAAAATTTAGAATAAAATGGATCAAAAACACTGGTTACAAAAAAAAATTCAAGAACACAAAAAAATTTAAAAACACAAAAACCGATTAATTCTTGAAATGCAATGATCAAATCATAAAACTTTGTG
>NW_020204356.1:3708-4950 GCF_001531365.2 Cynara cardunculus var. scolymus
AGGTCATCTCATCAGAACCTCTGGCGCTTCTAACAGAGGCTCTGTGAGTTGAGCTGAGCAAATACTCATCTCTCTGTGGATTTTCTAAAACCGTTTAAGTAAAAAGGTGCAACATTTATAAGATGGCCCGACACATATCACAGAGGCTCTGTAACCCTTAGGCCTCTGACAAAACTCTGTTGATAGTTCTTGTCTATTGATATGGTGCGCGTGGTTCTATAGATAAGGGTAAGAACAAACATGCGCATGTCAGAAAAAGGAAGCGCACGTCATCGATCACGCGTCTTCCCAATACGGTGTGTCATACCTTTTTTTGAACCGTTTCACCCAAATCCACTCATTACACGACCTTTTGTACAGCGGACGGTTCAATTTTAAAAAGCCTTACCTATAAATACCCTCCTTCCCCCAAAATTAAAACCTTAAGCTCTCTAAAACTCTCATATACACACAGACGAACCAGAAACCTGCAACTCTCTCAAAGCTTACCTGCAACCATGTCGTCTTCAAGCGCCTCAGCCCAATCAGTGAACGTATCTAGCGATAACGAGGCCACCCAAGCACAAGCTCTCACTTCACACGCCCTGTCTTTTGTGCAAAACAAGTACGAAAAGATCGTCCTCGTGAAGAAGCCAAATAATTACTATTTCGTCCCTTCAAGCACAGGTTTTCCCGATTTCACCTTCACTCTAATGGAAATTCTAAGGAACCACCCTCTTTTCTATGCTTTATCTGCTACTCGACCCACACCAGATTCCTATTTAACCCAATTTTTGTTGAGTGCCTACATTACTACTCTTGACAATTCTGGCCTCACAATCGTTGGTTATGCATCCCACCCAGTTAACAAATCCCTTGTCCAATTAGAACTTAATGTGGAAATGTTAGTCCCGAAGGGAAAGGCAATAAACATAAAGTAATTGTAGAAGGGGGGTTGAATACAATTACACAGACTTTTTTCAACTTTTTAATTCTTACTGATTTATATCAAGAATTAATACACACAGAAAAACAAAAGATTGTTGCTGAAGATAGGAAAGGAAAACCTAACCTAAACAATCTTACAAAGAGAAGAACTTTCAAGAACAACACAGAGAGTTCTTGAAAGGAAATGAAGAACACTAAGAATTTCTTCGCACACAGGAGAGCAAGGGAGTAGAAGGAAATAGCCGATTGCTTTGAGAGTGCATTGAGTAATCTTTCAAAAGCCAAGTGTGTGCATGGGAGATGCACACTGCCTTT
>NW_020204356.1:6445-7782 GCF_001531365.2 Cynara cardunculus var. scolymus
CTTTTCTGTCCTCACTACTCCGTTTTCTCGACCAATAATCAAAAGGATCAGATTGGAATCATAGGTCAATTTTTGAGGACCTTTGATTCTGGTATTGACAATTCTACTAGTAGTGTAACGTCGGAGAATTGAGTCATTAAACCATTTAATTCTTTTTTCTTTGGTTTATTCAGACTCAGATCATGGGACCAAGGAGTGAGATCTGTTGGCTTCCTCAAATTGCTTTTGAAGAGCAATTGAGTTGGCCACATCCTCAGAAGAAATACCTAGAAGATCAGTTTCTTGAGAACGTGAAGCTTTAAGCACAAGTCTGTCGGCTGCAGGAACTTCAGATTGATGTATAGCAGATTTAGCTGCTTTAGCTGCAGCAGCTTCTTCATCTGTGGTCATGGGTGCCTTTCCTTCTCTGTGAGTTGGGACTAAGTCCCCAGAAGTAGTGAGAATATCATCTTGAGAAGGGATAGTACCAACCTCAACAGATACTGAAGGCATAGAACATGGTTGCTCCCCCTCAACAGGTGCTGTGGCTCTATCATCATGAACAAATAGCTCCCCCTCAATAGGAGCATCACCATCTGACTCAGCTGAGGATGAAGAGGTAGAAGAAGTAGAAGCTGAGTCGTCATCCCCGTTGACACTGGTAGCAGGATCAACTGTCTTCTCCCCCTCAGTGGGAACAGGGGAAGGTCCAGCAGCAGGTACAGAAGGACCCTCCACATCGGCAGGTGGGGAAGGCACATAAGCAGTAGCACAAGGAAAGGGAGCACAAGTGGCATGAAGCAGACGTGAGACACCACGATGAAGACCGCCAAGAAGAGCATAATCGGACTCAACATGGCAACTAACTTTGGCTAACATGACCCTGTCCTCTTCCGTGAACTGAGTAGGATCCAAGTCAACAGTGAACTCTGTATCTCTGGCTAAGAACAATTTGGATATCTGAGTCTATGCATCTATCTTGGAGTGAAGATCAGTCAGTGATTGAAGAATTGCTTGATTAGTGGCAGCTTGACTTTCCGATCGAGCATGAAGATCAGCGACAGCTTCAGATATGCTGGATTGAGAATCAGATAGAGCAGTCATACGAGCATCCAGAGAATCAACTGTAACTTGAAGAGCAGAGAAGGTAGTGCCATGATCTGTCAAGGAGGTACTATGCTGATGTAGTTCAGAGGTAACGCAGTCCAATCTCCCAGATAAATAAGTGCTGAGGGAGGCCTGTTGAGAGATGAGCAACCGATATTGAGAGGTGAAGCCTCTCAACATGTCCACCACTTCAGTGGGTATGGCATAAATCACCTCAGGAGGAGAAGGAGCTGAGAACTGGAAGCCTGGTG
>NW_020204356.1:8502-12171 GCF_001531365.2 Cynara cardunculus var. scolymus
AGGAGCTAGGGGGTGTAAAGCAGATGTCCTGGGCTCAGTAGGACCAACTTCAACAACCTTGGACTGTTGAGAGTCCTTGGTTGGAGATGTGTTTTTAGCCCTTTTTGGCTTCTTGGTCTTCTTAGAGGAAGAGCCAAGAGTGGATAGTCTAGAGTGACTCCGCTTTGAGTGAGAGGGTGAGAGGCGGGGTGAGACTCCGAAGGCGCTTTCGAAGTCATAGCCTCAGAAACAGATGCGAAGGATGGGGGAATAAAGCTATCTGCCAGTCGTCTCCGGTCAGAGGAGGCGGCCTCTTGTGAGGCAGGAGCTGAAGAAGTAGAAGGGGGAGGGACTACTGACATGGAGGAGTGATGGGTAACTGGAGCAACATGAGGAAGATCCCTAGCTACTGTGGTCACAGAGCACTCTCCCCATACAGGGTGAGAAGAGGTGGCAAAAGAAACCATAYCTGAAGGAAGAGGTAGATCGGTAGACAGTGATGCCTTCTTCAAAGTATGAATGCCAACTTGAGACACTTTGAGGTCATAAAAATTTGCAGTATCGGCCGGCATACGTGACCCAAGTTTATCAGCAATCATCATGGATAGAAATCTAATAAAAGACATGGTAGAGCTTTTGGCACTACCCATCTTCTTTACCAATCCCCCAAACAAATAACCAGCAAAATCAATTTTTCTTTCAAAAATCAGTGCATGAGCTAGCTGGGTAACACTAGTGGGTGACTGGTCCATCCCTCAAGTTTTGGAACTCAAGCATTGAATAAGATGTGAGAAGAGGGTCTTGCACATAGCCCATAGTGGTAGCAACAATATGAAGGTTATCAATAGATATAAGCTCATCATAAGAGGAGTAAGTAGGAAGCTCTAACACTCTTCTTAAATCATCAGCAGTAAAAGATATATCATTGACAGACAATACAGAGGCATGAACAGATTTAGTGGAATCATCATATATACATGTAGCCTAAAATGCATGAAGCAGAGATTTACTCATCTTTGTAGAATAAGTAAGAGCTTTGAAAAGAGGGCACTTACGAAGAAATTCGATTATGATGAAGAAATTCGATTATGATGAAGAAATCCGGATACTTTTCATTGTGATCCAACAATGCCACAAAATTGCATGGAGAAAAAGTAACATCATCAGCAGTAAGGGAAACAAATTTCTTAACCTTTGGAGCTTTGGAGGGAGTCCCAACTTTAGAAGCCATGGAGGATGAATTCATGAAAAACCACACAGTAAACATAAGAGAAGAAAGGTGGAGGTTTTTTAAGAAGATGAGAGATGGAGATGTGTTAGAGAAGATGAGAGTTGGAGGGTTTTAAATAAAAAAGAGGAAGGGAAATATATGTTGGGTAAAAGAAGGGTTTGTATTGGGAAGGTAAAAAGTCAAAGAAATAGGTGTAAGGAATAGGGGTGTGGGGGGTGTGGGACTTAAGTGAGGATGGGGTGGATGGGATGTGATGGAGGAAAGGGAGAGGTTGGAACAAAATATCTTGTTGGGAAAAAGGGGACAAGAAAAAGGAGAGGGGGGGGGGGCCGATTTGGGGTATTGGGAATGGAAAATCGGTGAGTGGATGTGTGTTTGGTTTTGAGAGAGAGGCCGAATGGTTTGGTTGAGAGAGAGGGGATCGGTTTGTGAAGAAAAGGAGGAAGAGGCCGAAGGGATGGGTTCGGTTTGAGGGTAATCGGCGAGTGAAAAGAGAGGCAAGCCGATGGGGATCGGCTTGAGAGGGGGGCGATCGGTTTATGTTTGAAGGTGAGGGTTTTTGTGTATGTAACCGATTAGAGTAGAGAGAGGGGAGCCGAAGATGGTAGGTGGGAGGCCGATTGAATCGGCGTGAGAGGGTGAGAAAGAAAAAGATGAAGCCGAGAGGAGAGAGCCGAACGGGAACCTTAGCAAACCGAAGGGGGTGGGGGTGGGATTCAGCTTGTATGGTATGAGTTTGAGATCGGTGTGTCAAGTGAAGGAGGTAGATCGATATATAAATAGGGAGAGTAAGATGTAGGGTTTAAAAAAGAGAAAGGGTGGGCCGAAGGTTATGGGCCGAAGGGGTTTGGGCCGAGGGGAGAGAGACCGGGAAGGAGGCAAGCCGATTGGGTGTTTGGTAGAGGTGAAATCGGTTTGAGAGTTGAAAATAATGGGTTCGGTCTAGTGAGTTTAGAAGTCGAGGGATAAGCCGAATGGAGAAGGGATCGGCTTGTGGAATCGGCTTATGGGAGAGGAAATGGTTTGTGTGGGTTCGGCTTGAGAAGAAACCGAAATGGGAGGGGTTTCGGCTTATGTAGAGTGGGAGAGAGAGATAAGGGGTTCTTGGATCGGCTTAAGGGGGAAGCCGAATGGAGATGGGAGAGGCCGAAGAGGAGAGGGGGTATGGATCGGTTTGTTGAAAGTGATTGGCGAGAGAGTGAATAGGATCGGTTTGGTGTTGTGGATGGATAGGCTTGTGTGGATCGGTTTGAGGGAAAGGCCGAGAGAAGGTTTTGGCTTGGGAAGGGAATCAGATCGAGGGTGGAGATCGGCTTGAGGGGAGGGAGCCGAATAGAGAGGAAGCCGAGGGGATCGAGGGTGGAGATCGGCTTGAGGGGAGGGAGCCGAATAGAGAGGAAGCCGAGGGGATCCGAGTGATGGTTGTAATCAGTGTGTTGTGTGGAGGAGGTAGGGGAAGGAGCCGAATGGGAAATGGGATAAGGTTTAGGTGTAGAGAGATGAGGGAGTAGGTTTAAGGGTTGGTGTGTGGTTGAGAAACCTAATGGCTTGAGGTTAGGCCCAAAATAAAGAGGCCCACACACCAATTGTTAACAAAAGTTAAAAAAAACATAAAGAAATTAAAAATACTACACACAAAGCTAAACTTACAAGCTTTTTGTCTTTTTATCGTTTTCTTCTATTTTTAAAGATAAAACAAATAAAAAAAATACTAATAAATTAAAAAAAATAATAATAATATATATAGATAGAGAGAGACTTTTTAGAGATAAAAAGAGAAACTGATTTAAAAAAATACGAGTATAAAACCCATCATTTTAAAAAATCAATATTTTAGAAACAGAGAAGCATACTCACACAGATACCAGACTAATTTTTTTTTAGCAAAAGACACAACAACATTTTTAGAGAAGACACACAACCCAAATGAATTAGTGAAGACTCAAACATTATTTGTCAACATTTAACATTCCCAACTCACTGATCAAAAAATTAAATCGAGATTCATCAAGAGGCTTGGTAAACAAATTTGCAAGTTGATAGTCTGTAGGGATAAAATGAAGTTCAACATCACCTTTCATCACATGGTCTCTGATAAAGTGATATCGAATATCAATATGCTTCGTACGAGAGTGAAGAACTGGATTGTTGGCAATAGCTATGCCACTTGAATTGTCACAGTAAATAGGAATTTCTGTGAACACCTGGTCGTAATCAGCTAATAATTTTTCATCCATAAGACTTGTGCACAACAGCTACCTGCAACAACATACTCAGCTTTAGCTGTTGAGGTGGACACAAAGTGTTGTTTCTTGCTAGTCCAACTGACTAACTTTCCACCCAACAACTGACAGCTACCAGTTGTCCTCTTTCTATCAACTTTACAGCCTGCATAATCAGAATCTGAAAAACCTGTTAGATCAAAACCTGAGTCTTTGGGATACCAAAGACCCAGATTG
>NW_020204357.1:0-2243 GCF_001531365.2 Cynara cardunculus var. scolymus
TTCTAGACGACGAAGAAGAAGAATTGGAGTTAGATGAGGGAGAAAAAGATGCCGAAGGCACATATCCAAGCCCCCCTCCTAGTACAACCCACATTTCTAGGGATCCTGTTCTAGAGGGAACCCCTATTGAAAAAAGCGTGCACCCGCTGAGCCCTAAACCAGCAAACCTCGCAGAGGACATTCTTTCGTCCTCTGTCGAATACACAGTCCGGGAACCTCAATCTACTCCAACATCCTCTCAAAAGAATGGTGGTTTTAAAAGAAGAGTCCATTCTCCCAAGGACTCGTCACAACCCAGAGAGGCATTTGTTGCCCCTCCATACTTGAGTGAACAACCAAGTTATGCTTCAGAGGCATACGAGAGATTCACAGAGACTGCGGGTCTAGAACACCCAAAGTTTCCACTCGATCCCTCTGCCGAGTTAGGCTCTAAACCTACTAGGCACGACATCGATAGAACACTGGTAGGCTCTCCAATTGGAGATGTTCGAGGATCCGGTGGAAGTTCTCGAGCTGACATCGACAAACCAGTCACTGAGGGCGCCTTACACTTCGAGGCTACAAGGTCACCATGTGTTGGTGATCTAGGTTCCCCGAGTACTTATGTAACAAAGGAGGAGTTACAAACCTTTGCCACAGAGGTATTGAAGAGGATGGATGAGTTGAAAAGCTTGTTCTCCTCCCAACCGGCGACAGAGGCTCTTGCACCGCTAACAGAGGCTCTGAATGAGTTGACTTCCACAACTTCTGAGCTCAAGACGACCGTATCAGCCCTTCAGAGCTCTGTCCTCAACAAAGACGACCTCACAGAAGCTTTCAGCGCCCTGTCTCTCAACCCTTCTTCAATCCAAAAGCTCAAGACATAACTAACAGAGGTTGCCGCCCAATTTGCTGCAGACTTCATTTCCGCCGGCTACACCGATTATTCTGCCTTCGAGGATGAGATCAAAGGGATGTTCTCCTCTGCGGTCACCTATGGCATTGATTCTAAATCCTCAATGGCTAACATTAACCATCTAGCCACTCGCAGAGAGCTAGACGCAATGGTTGAACCCTTGGAGAGACCGTGCGAAAATACACCAACCAACTCCTCAAGGATGCCCGAGCAAGCAACGAATCTATAAGAGACTGCACGAAGCAACTCGTCAAAGAAGGTGATAACTTCAAAAATGAGATCTATCGCTGTATCTCTAAAATGAAATGGGCCACAGAGATGGATATCAACAATGCCTCTGTGAATGCTGAGTTGGTCATAGAAAAAATGGAGAAGGCGGCTTCCAAAGTTTTAAAGCGATTGAAGAAGGCTCCCCTTACTACTTGCAAGACAGAGGCCACTAAAATCCATGACGATCAAGGAGGCGATGACCATGATCGTCATGATGGGGAGAAGAAGACAGAACAAAAGAAGACAACCTCTGCCAAACCACTAAAAATAGTGGACTCTGCTGCTGCCCTATTCTCTAAAGACAAATCTCCAGAGCCTAAGGGGAAAGGCAAGGGTAAAGCAGTAGAGGAGTCGCCACAGAAGGGGTCAAGCTCTGAATCGCCAGAGGAGATCAATGAAGAAGAGTATGATGACTCGGATCTTGTTCGAGCTCTAAAGGCGTCTTTAGCAGAGGCACAGGCGAGAAAGGGCAGAGTCCCCATCCCCAGAGTTGGAGAAGGATCTTCTTCCAAACTCACGAAGATACCAGAAGAAACGTCCATGGGTACGTTTGACGCTCTGGTAGGAACTGTCAAGCCTATCCTACTAGAGGGGTCTACCCAGAGGCCTATACTATGAGAAGAATCCAGAACGCCAGAATCTGCCACAGTGGGGAGGGTATCTGAGATCCTTGAATCTATGAGCAAGATTCCAACGTAGAAGGTGCGCACAGAGCCCGTAACCACTGTTGAGGAGATTCTGCGGTGGCGTTACTCAGTCGTGGACACAGAGCCCCCTTATGACCCAGACCTTACAGGAATTCCCTCTGCCATTGCAAAGTTCCACTTCTCAAAACTCACAAGGCCACAATAGCAGGTCTTCTTAGAGCATGTGATCACTTCTATCGAAACCATATCTCCGTGCACAATGATAAAGAAGACCGTGCTATATACTCAGTATGTGATAAAAAGGAATGATGGCAACCTATATACTTTCACAGATGCAGACCTCCACAACCTCTGTGTATTTGATCTAATATTCCTTCACAAGATCTTGAACAAATACATGGAGAGGAGGTCAACATATTCGATTTCTCTCA